>NC_089820.1:73909682-74131570 GCF_029633855.1 Hoplias malabaricus | reverse complement strand
ACACACTCTATCAGATTAACTCCAGCAGCACTGCTGTGTCTGATCCAGTCATACCTCACACTAACACACCACCACAACGTCAGTGCTCTGTTGAGGTCCTGCGTGCTGAAGAACAGGGTGAAGGGTGGGTTGAAGGGTGGGAATAAAGTATGCAGAGCAACAGATGGACTTGTATTGTAGAACTACACAGTGCTCCTGTAGGGTCAGTGGAGCTGATATAAAAGGACAGTGAGAGCAGGAAGAAGTGGGTGGCTGTAATGTTATGGCTGATGGGGTGTATATATGAGAGCAGGGTGTAGTACGGAGTGTGATTTGGACTAAAGGGGAGATTTCTCTCATTTCTAAATTCCATTAGATGGAGAACTTGTGGTCAGAGATAAAATATTCAGCTGAGGATTTTCTCTCTCTTTCTCTTTCTCTCTCTTTCTCTTTCTCTCTCTCTCTCTCTCTCTCTCTCTCTCTCTCTCTCTCTCTCCTCTCTCTCTCTCTTTACATTAAAGGGCCACTCTGCCTAAACGCTTTTTTCTTTTCAGCCGGGGGAGAAGAAATCTTCTCTTAAAAACCTGAAAGGCCCTGAAGAAGAGAAGGAGGGCATTATTGTTTTAATCCTCTTAGCCGCAGTCATTTGGAGACAGAGGGGCTTTGGCTCGCTCGCCCGGATCCTCGGCCTCGCTCAGATCGGCCGTCTATTAGCCTTCTGTAAAAGTCCCTGCACAGCCATGACAAAGCCCAAACGCAAACAGAGCACCGAGACGCCCCTCACGCTGGAGAGAGAGAGAGAGAGAGAGAGAGAGAGAGAGAGAATAACTCTCATGCCTTCACACACAGCTCTTACACTCTCTACAGCTTTTATTAAAGCCGTACTCAAACACACTGTGACCACACTCCTGTCCCTTCTGCAGCGACCGGCCCTTCTTTGGGTCACAGCCTGGTTTTGTTTGGGAAAATTCAGGTTAAGATCAGGTTTATGGTTGCACACATTTTTATCTAACCTTGATTTAGTTTGAACTTGATTAAAGTGTGATTTAGGGCTAAATTTGACTTGTTTATGCTTTAATTTGGCTTCATTCAGGTTTGTTTTACTGTGTTTGGATTTATCTCATTTTATTTCTGCTTCCGGCTGGTCATTAAATAATAAAATAAAAAATTAGATGTGATTTATTTGAATTAATTTGTGATTCTTTTGCTTTTCTGATCTCAGGGCATTTTATTTTGGGTTGATATCGTTTTCATTCACCTTTGGAATTATTTAGATTTCTGAACATTCCCTGAGCCCAGGTTTATACTTTTGGTTTTATTTTGGTTTTATTTTAAATTTTGCTATAATTTTTTATTATTTTTATTATTATTATTATTATTATTATTATTATTTAAAGCCGTGATATTTATAGTTTGCTCTGTAGTTTGTTGCTAGTGGATTAATAAAGCACTCACCATGCACTCATCAATATAAATCTGTTTATAACATTGTAATAACAGAAGTGCATGTATTATTATTAATTTGAGCGTTTACAAATGAAACATATTAAGTTAAAAATGTGTGTGTGTGTGTGTGGGAAACAATATGATTATTAATCTTTAATTATAAATGACCACTTTATTAAACACACAAACCTTTTTGGTTCATGTGGTAGATTTAAAGTTGTTGTGTTGCATCTATATGCTTTTATTTTGATTAGAGAGATCAGACAAGACCCTGGGAAGCACCTAAATATAATCACAATGTTCAGTCGACAATGTGTGAATTGATTTAAAAATAAACATATTGTAATGAAATATGCAAATGTGCCGTTGGGATGTGACATAAACATAAACAAAAACAACAACAGCCATTCAGATAAAATGCAATGCTTTAAAATACTGTCTCCTGAAAGAAGTGTAAACCCCACAGATTTGGACATGTTCAGTCCCCCCACCCTCCCCCCTGTCCCTCCCTCTGCTTCTGGACGTATGTGGCGCCCTATTGGTGTTTTTTGAGTTTGTGATTTTAGGAATTAAGAGTCTCTAGTACCGAGTGCACAATCGAGCGAGAGGAAAAGAACAGAACAAGAGCTGAAAAAAGAGAAAAATCATCAGCAGAGCTTTGATTGACAGCTCGGAACTCCAATAGCGAGCTGAGCTGAGGAGTGGCCAGCCTCTTTATAACCTCCTCCAGAGGGAGTGTGTGTGTAGATGGCAGACGAGCTTTGGAGTGGAGCTGAACACACACTAACAGTCTCACACACTCTCACACTCTTTCACACAGCCTCACACACACCAGGATGGACTCGGAGTGAAAAGAAGACGGCTGGATGTGGAACTGATATATTAATATAAAGAAGCAGAAGATATTATTTGAACCGGAGAGAGAAATAGAGGTAAGACACTCCTACAGACATTTTTATCCAGTTCTACATTTATTTCCTAAACCAGGACAGGTATCACAACACTTAGAGTCAGAGTACATGGTAATAACGATATATTACAGTGCAATAATGCTGCCAATGTGGAAATAAGAAAATTAACTGAGTTCATCTGACTCTTGTAAAGACTTGAAGGAGCCAGTGTCTGCATTTAAGGAGTTTGTTGTTTTTTTCTAGTTTCCATATTTAACTTTATATTTATAACATATTAATAACATGATCTGAATAGACAGACTTGTTTATAACTTCCTAAACTACACCACTAAAAGTAAAAGTGCTGCAAATGTTCATTAATGTCACAGAAAACCCTCTTCTCTGCTGATGTTTCCCTGGAGGAACATTAATGTAGTCAAGTGGAATCTAAAATCATTCTTAAAATAAGCATTAATAAAAATACTAATAAGAACCTTTAAACCTAAGTAATCTACACATGCTCTCACCTCATTTGCCAAAAGTTTCTTAGAGAAACAAAACTGTATTTTTAAAAATCTAAATGTAAATTTAAAACCTACTCAGAAATTAAAAATGTTACATTTAAAAACACTTTATATTTCAATCTAAAATTAAACGAAAGGTCAAACCTCCACCTCGACATTTCGAAATTTACATGTACTGATTCCTAGATGGACGTTTTGGATGATAACAGAATTAAAAAACGAATGTATCTTGAACTGCTTGATTTCTGTTAAATATAAAATTTAAATTTATTTGTAAATGTCTCTTTGTAAAGTAGTAATAATAAAATAACACAATCATAATTAATTTGTTATGTATTTAATCAAGCATCGATGTAGTTTAAAACACACTTGTAATGTTTGGGATTAGTATTTGTTTAGTATTTGAGTTAATGTGTCTATAGTTGTAACAATTGGATATAAATCTAAAAATACATGCAGAAATGTAAGACGTTCATCCATACGAATGCTTACAATGCTTATTAATGTGGAGATTATTCCTAATGTTATGGATTTCATTTAGCGTATTAACATTGGGTTTAATACAATTTTTACCAAATGGATTACACATTTTTATAAAAGTATGTAAGTACATTCATATTTATGTATTATTAATAATATATAAAAATGCATTTTAAAAATCCAACAAAGCAATAAGTTATTAAATGTTTATAAGATACATTTTTAATTATGAATAAATGTAAATTACATTATGATGATAAGCATGTGTTATTGTTATGCACTATATAAATAAACAAATAATAATAATAATCATAATAATAACAATAATAATATTGTCCTCAGTCACAATTAGACACTCATTGTTTTTATTAGTTTTATAATAAAATTATAATTGAATTTGAGAATAAAATGACAATAACCACAGTGTTGTTATTACAATGTTATAAATAATCAGTTAATGTAAAAATTATAGATGTATTATACGCCCAACTCCAGTGAGATCTACTGAATTAATCTAACAGCATGCTGCACAAAAATCCTAAATATAACTGAATATAACTGTAACAACAACAACAACAACAACATAATAATAATAATAATAATAATAATAATAATAATAATAATAATAATAATAATAATATTGATATTTATTTCCATATTTAATTGTAAATATTGCCAGTAAATGTTAAGTCTGTGTATTGAAAGGTTTGTAGTGAATATTGTTCAGATTCGGTGCCGATCAGATCCCAGCGTTGGGGTCAGTGTTACATTAATGATGTTTTAATAAAGTGAAGCGTGAAGAAGACCCCCTCCCCACGTTCACCCCGACAAAAAAAAAAAAGCCCCCCGGCTGTAAACAGGACAACGGACGGACCTCAATAGCTGTGAAACCCACTATTAACAAATTAATAATAAGCTGCTCTTTGTGCTGATGATCTGTTTGACCCCTGCGGCAAACACACACACGCACAGTCGCAGGAGGAGAGAAATTATACGTGAAGGATGACAAGGAAGGATAAAAAGGGATGGAAGACGAGAGAGAGAGAGAGAGAGAGAGAGAGAGAGAGAGAGAGAGAGAGAGAGAGAAGCATTTGAAGATGAAATAAAAGTTTCTGTAAATTGTACTCAGCTGAAACCAGAGCCGCTGGAGATCCTTTAGTGGTTCCTCAGACTGTGGAACTTTTTTCTGGAACCTGGGTTTTTACTAAATTAAATTCTCAGAGGAAACACATCTGGTTTTAAAGGTTCTTAAAACTTATAAAGTTCCTAGAAGAATAATTAAAACAAAGTCCTACATCATTTTAAAGCTTAAAGAACCACATACCAGTTTCTGTACTGCTTTTTGTATCTAGAACCTTCAGAAAAGTTCATATAATAGAAAGGAACTTCAATTAGAAGGAGACATGGGAATGTGACAAAACCTTTAATAAAATGCAATTATTATTATTATTATTATTATTATTATTATACCTTTATAATTAATATAATATAAAGCTTTAGAATTGAAGGGTTCTTCTGAGGACCATGACACAATGCGCCTGATAAAAATGTCCTGTACAGGTACCTTGTTGTCCACTAAAGGACAGAAAGTCCAGCAGAGTTCTGAAAGTCCAGTTGTGTACCTTAAAGGTCCAACTTTTCAGAACAGATTCTTCATTCTTTACAGAAATGCTTCTCTGAATGAGACACTTGCCACAGAACCTGTTGTAGGGTTCTGTTCAGGGGTTCTTCATAGAACCTTTACACTGGGAACAAGTTTGTATCAAGTGAGTCAGGACAGATTCTCTTCTCTTGAGGAGTGTAATAAATTAATGCGGGGAATTTAATTTATCGGAAGCAAGCCCATTCACCACTTGGTCCCTTGGCTCCTGGAATGACTCAGGTGTCAATAGAACCATTTTTGGGTTCTCGTTAGGCCCTTCCCTCCGCACCAAAAACACCTGCCAACACACAAATCCAGCTCATTAATGCACTTCACTGCAACATGTCATATTATGACTTTATAACATGGTAATAACAGTAATGGGCTTGAGTAATAGAGATAATAACATCTAATAAAGCTAATACTTGTAGCCAGTGTCCACAGGGTTTTTGGAAGGGTGGCCATTTTAAAATGAAGTAGGAATAACCTGTTTTTAAAAGAAGCTCCCGCAGTGAGAAATGGCCTGGGATTAGTTTGATAATCTGATTTAATCTGATCTAATCTGATGTGTTGTGATCTGAACGGAGGGCAGTGTAAACAGAGATAACAGGCCCTCTGAGAGAGAGAGGGAGAGAAAGAGAGAGAGAGAAGGATGAGTGCGGTGGGGCAGAATGGACGGACCCCTCGGTCCAAACCTATTTGCACTTCCATTAAAGACGGAGTGAGCCAAATGGGGATCAAGCGTGCATATTTTTACCCTCAGAGAAGCCATACATCTCAGCCAGAACTGCCCCGGGGCAACAGGGACGGGGGCAGGACAGACAAGGGAGGGGGCAGGACAGCCCCATTCAATTCAATTCAAATACTACAGGGGGTGGGGGTGGGCAAAGTAAATGTTTAGCAAAGCACCTTCTGTGGGAGAGAATTAAAGCGATTCCCCACTGGACTCTGATCACATCCATCAGACCCTGCTCCTGGTAATGGGCTGAGGGAGGGGGCACAGCAGGGGGGAGGCATTTAAACTGCCCAGAATACCCCACCTCCTTTCCTCAAATACACTCCCCAACACGCTCCCTTAAATCCAGCTCTTTAACTCCCTTCACTTAAACACCCGTCCACATTTATTACAAGGCTATAACGTAGTAATAACAAATATATATTTCGCTAATCAAGCTAATGAATGTCTAATAAAGCTAATACGTCTAAGCTGTGTCTAACCGTGCCTAAGGGCATATGATTATTGATCTTTCATCACTGACCCTACGGTGTTAATGAATAAATAAACGGAGCGTGTAGTGGCTAACAACAGACACTTCAGCATCATTTCTATTCACTTTGAATGAAACAGAGGGAGCGTTTATGTTTAGCACATTTCTCCATCACCTCTCCCTCTTTCTCTACTTCTCTTCTTCTCCCAGTGGTTCTCTGATCAGCGAATCAGAAACAGATGAGGAGACCGATCATCCACTGGGAGAAAAAGAGAAAAAGGGAACTGAAGTAGATTCTCTCTTTCCACACAGTGTCACTTCTCCACCACAAACTACAGTAACTCCCACAGACTGGTGGAGGAGAAAATCCCTCTCTTTTTCCAATCTCCACGCCTCTTTTACTGTCCCAGTGCTTTTCTGATTTATTTCTGATTCGGATCAAAGAGGATTCCATCTGAATTTATTTATTTAATTAATTTATTAATTTATTTATTTATTTTACTGTTGGTCACCGCCCTGTCGTTTTATTTATTTATAAAGAAATAACAGATCAATAATGTGCTCAGGAACAATTAGACATTCATTACAGCTATTAGCTTCATTAGTAAACATCCTTAACTTTGAGAATTTAATGATGAAATCATTATTGTTATTACCATGTTATAAACAGTAATAGCTGTATTATAACTACACTCCAAATGTTGCATAGTGCAATAGTCTGACAATAACCAGCTTCGAGAAATCCCTAAATATAAATCAAAGAATGACTTCAATCGTTAATAATAAGAAAAAAAATAAATATTTCTAACAATATAATAATATTTTATTTTAATTGTATCACAGACCTTGAACAAATTTACTAGACAGAGGATTCTGTGATTAATTTAACTGAACAACAAACAACAAGTTTCAGTTAATTAAATTATATGTAAATAAATTAATATTTAATTTGGCAGATTATTTTTTTTACAATCATTTGCGAGTGTTTGTTAAAGTATTATTTTCACTTATGTATTTTAAATTTGCAGCACACTTGAGAACAATATTTCAAACCTGATTTTGTTTATTATTATTTTTATTTTATTATAAATATTGCAGTTATATTTGCATGTTATTTTGCAGCTAGCTGCAGTTGGAATAATACACCGCTTCTCATCGGAATACAGTTATAACACATCTATACACACCGTTAGTAGAAGGGGAAATTAATTGTTTTAATTTTCAAAATTAAGGTTTTACTAATGAAGCTACTAACTCTAGTAAATGTCTAATCATGCCTGAGGACATTATCAATCATTATTTATGAATAAGAAAATGAACTGTGCAGTGATGGACAACACTGAAAGTGAATATTTATATGTATTTATAATGAAGTAATGTAGAAAGTAAAGTCTGAATATTTAATTATGATTATTTTATATTTAGCCCTGTATTCATGATGTAGAATATCAGTTAAATATAAGAATAGATGCTATTTAATAAAATAGAGATATCCCATGATGCGTGTGGTGATTAAAAGGTGATTACCGCACTGTAATTGCAGCGGATGTTCCTCATTAGGGACTTTATTCTTAGATTATTATTATTTTATTTGTATGTAAAGCTGAGTGATCTCCCGAGTGCTGTCTGAGCGTGGGATTAGTTTCACTAATTGAGTGATTGAGTTCATCCTCTCAGATGAGCGGCTGATAATTGCAGCAATTAGATTCATTTGCGCGAGTAATGATCTGAACAGAGCCGTAATGTGGAATTAATGAGCGTCTTTAAAAAAAACACGTCGCTGTCAAACAATCACATGCATATTCACCACAAGCCGCTTTAAATATTAATCAGATCTCATTTGCATAGGCATGGGCTTGTTAACGCACGTTCCTGCTCATGCCTTTACGGCCGGGTAGGTGTGCGCACAACTCTCAGCGCCCCGGGACAAAAAGACATGTTACAGCTGATGGTAAAACTGAGAACAGAGTGAACACACTCTCTCCAGGGAGCACAGCCCTCACCAGGTCGGAGAAAAAAGGTCCAGCACAGGTACAGCGTTGTTCACTGAAGGTACAGAGAGAGTAACTGTTCCCTCACATCAGTGATCTTGATTAAAACCGATGTAAAATGTAATCAAACGTGTTGAAGCCAGAATTTTGAAATCGATGCGACTCAAAAATATACTGTAAAAGGTTTTTAAAGTTGTGTTGATTTCATACGCCTCATTTTCATCTCCAGGACTCATATTATTACTTATATTTTACAAAGTTCTAGAATGAAAGATTACAGATATCCCCCTCTCCTTCTGGTGAAGAGAATGTAATGAACACAACCAGACTTTAACACCAGTGTTGTACCTTTAAAGGTGACAATAATATACATCTCCCATTCTTGTTTTTTTTCTTACTGAGAGTGTACAGTTGAGTTTCCGAATTAGGGCTGAGCAGACTTACCCTTGAAGGTACCACTGCAGTTGCCAGTGAAATGTACCACGGCGGTGAGAGTTTTTCTGAGAGTGTACACACTGCACCTTTTAATGCTCCACTGTCAGTTTACATACGGAGAAAAAAACAATATACAGCAACTCTTCCATTGAAACCTGAGACATAGAAATGTGTGAGATACAGGCCTTCTTTCAGTTCCTTGCGGAGGGTGTGATTGTTTGGGTGCGTTTATAATCGAGGATGAACTTGTTTTAAACACTTTAGAAAATCAACAGAAAACACCCTGTAACAACAGCTCTATCAGAGCAGACAGAAGAGTGAAGGGAGATTAATTATTAACAAATATTGTGGGGTAATTGTGAGACAATGGTGTGGAATCGGTGTGGAAGTGTCATAATGGTGTGATAATTGTAGGGTACTGGTGGGGTAATGGTAGGGCTATTGTGGAGTAATAGTGGGGTACAGCTGGGTTAACTGAGGGGTACTTGTGGGGTAATGGTAGGGCTATTGTGGAGTAATAGTGGGGTACTGGTGGGTTAACTGAGGGGTATTGGTGGGGTAATGGTAGGGTTCTTGTGGAGTAATAGTGGGGTATTGGTGGGTTAACTGAGGGGTACTGGTGGGGTAATGGTAGGGCTATTGTGGAGTAATAGTGGGGTACTGCTGGGTTAACTGAGGCGTACTGGTGGGGTAATGGTAGGGCTCTTGTAGAGTAATAGTGGGGTACTGCTGGGTTAACTGAGGGGTATTGGTGGGGTAATGGTAGGGCTATTGTGGAGTAATAGTGGTGTACTGCTGGGTTAACTGAGGTGTACTGGTGGGGTAATGTTAGGGCTATTGTGGAGTAATAGTGGGGTACTGCTGGGTTAACTGAGGGTTATTGGTGGGGTAATGGTAGGGCTATTGTGGAGTAATAGTGGGGTACTGCTGGGTTAACTGAGGGGTATTGGTGGGGTAATGGTAGGGCTCTTGTGGAGTAATAGTGGGGTATTGGTGGGTTAACTGAGGGGTACTGGTGGGGTAATGGTAGGGCTCTTGTAGAGTAATAGTGGGGTACTGCTGGGTTAACTGAGGGGTATTGGTGGGGTAATGGTAGGGCTATTGTGGAGTAATAGTGGGGTACTGCTGGGTTAACTGAGGTGTACTGGTGGGGTAATGGTAGGGCTATTGTGGAGTAATAGTGGGGTACTGCTGGGTTAACTGAGGTGTACTGGTGGGGTAATGGTAGGGCTATTGTGGAGTAATAGTGGGGTACTGCTGGGTTAACTGAGGTGTACTGGTGGGGTAATGGTAGGGCTATTGTGGAGTAATAGTGGGGTACTGGTGGGTTAACTGAGAGGTATTGGTGGGGTAATAATTGAGTGTTAGTGCAGTAATGGTGGGGGTGACCTACAGGGTGTGCAGAGGTAGTTTAGTGCTGGTTCAGTTTGTGTTTACTAGTATAGGTTTGAAGATGTAAAGGCCCTAATGGAACAGGCTAGTAAGTCAGAAATAATTAGGAACTGCACCAAAAGAGGGTGCTGTTAAGTGCTTCCCATAAAGTACACTGTCTTCATGTTTATTATTAATTGGTGCGTGTTTTTCTGAAATACAATAGTACAGGTTTCATTAGTGTTTTTAGTATTGAAGTGTGTGTAGTTTAGCAGTACACGTGTGTGTGTGTGTGTTTTTTTATATGCTTGTGAGGAGCAGATGTCCTTGGAAAGATAGCAGTATCTCACATGCTGCGAGAACGTGTTGTGAGGACATTTTGTTGGTTTTCACAACTTGCAATGTTTTTATTTATTTATTTATAGATTTTTAATTGAGTGAAATGATTCACTAAGGTTCCTGTATTTGAATGCGTTTGTAAACGTAAATGTAACCGTGAACTGTGTAATGACTCTGAATTATTATTTAGGATTTATATGATATTTTATTTTAACGTGTGTGTTTCAGCAGCTGTGGGAATGCAGCATTACGGAGTGAACGGCTACTCTCTCCATGCCATGAACTCTCTGAGTGCCATGTATAACCTCCACCAGCAGGCGGCGCAACAGGCCCAACACACTGCGGACTACAGACCCTCAGTACACGCCCTCACACTCGCAGAGAGACTGGCAGGTAAGAGCAGGTATCAGTCAGTCTGTCAATACACCAATCTGAAAGTCAACCATCCAACCAAGCAATCAATCACCCAACCAACCAGTCGATCGCTCAGTCAATCAATCAGTTTACTTTTTTATTCAGTTCTTCTTCTGTTTTTCTAGTTTTTCACTCTTCTCAATTCTCTAGAGCTTGCTTTTTCTCTTCCTCCCTCTCTAGACTCATGCAGTTCATGTGAGAGGACACATACATCATGTTTTTTTTTCTCTGGAATGTCACACTCAAGCCTCTCTCACTCACACAACACACACACACACACACACACACACACACAACACACACACACTTTAGTACAACTGCAGGCTTGTGCGCCTCCTTGCGCAGCTGATTGAATTTCTCTGTATTTATGTTTTCTTCTCTTCCAAAAACGGGTCCCACCTTTCTAGACATCATCCTGGAGGCGCGCTACGGCTCTCAGCACCGGAAGCAGCGCCGCAGCCGCACAGCCTTCACCGCGCAGCAGCTGGAAGCGCTGGAGAAGACCTTCCAGAAGACGCACTACCCGGACGTGGTGATGCGTGAGCGCCTGGCCATGTGCACCAACCTGCCGGAGGCTCGGGTGCAGGTGAGGACACACCCCACCTTCACATCCATGAGCACGAGCACACTGTTCAAAAGGGAGGTCTGCCACTGTAAGGTGCTCTCGGTGTTTGATTGGGACGCTGGGGAGCAGTGTGGGCTAGAAGGGTATAAAGCCGTCTAACACCAGGGTGTGGGACAGTGGAACTGCATTCCCTGCTGTGATTTTCTCGTAGAAAACAACCCAAATTTGTCCCCTGAACAATGATGTCCAAAATTTGCAGACGATGGTCGATGGCTTCAGTGAAAGACTACAGTGATGATGATCTTGATAAATGTGAATATGACGCTGACCTCACCTCTTTCTCCAACCAGGTTTGGTTTAAGAACAGGCGAGCGAAGTTCCGCAAGAAGCAACGGAGCTTGCAGAAAGAGCAGCTGCAGAAACAGAAGGACAACTCGGCCGATGGAGCTCTGGGAACGAGCGAGAAGAGCGAGACTCAGTCCAGCATGGGCCTGGAGAACCCTCTCCCTCCTTCCTCCTCCTCCTCCTCTTCCTCCTCTTCTTCTCTGGAAGCAGAAGGACCTCAGCAGGCCTTATCCTCAGAGCTGAGCGTGGAGCTGAACGTCACCTCGGCCGAGCAGTCCGGCAGCGAGTCGGCCACGGAGGATACCACCACGGACCGAGAGGAAGAGCTCAAGCCCCAGAGAGAGGCACTGAAGGCAGAGAAACTGCCCCCTGGAGTCCAGTCTCCCACCTGCAAACGCCTCAGTCCCAAACCAGGTAAAATGCCAAGGGGTTATGCCTTATAGGTCTTTTAACGCCCCTGCAGTGTTTGAATCACTCTGTGAGGATGTCATGGCAACCACAAGAATGTTATTGAGGTTTCCCCCTCCAAGTCATGCCAAAGGTAGATGGAGCTCAGTCCCACACCCTTGGTATGAGTTTGATGGGGCTTGTAAAAGTGGACTGATAAAGTAATAACTTACTCCCCATTTCTTCCTCCTCCTCCAGACTCTCCACTGGATTCTCCGGTGATGGGGTCCTCGTCGGCAGGGGTCAGCGGGGTCTCTCAGAGTCACTCCTACTCCTCCTCACCCCTAAGCCTCTTCCGTTTACAGGAGCAGTTCCGCCAGCACATGGCAGCCACCAACAACCTGGTGCACTACCCTTCATTCGACATGGCCGCCCCCTCATCCTTGCCATACCTGGGCATGAATGTCAACATGGCGCCACCCCTGGGCTGCCAGTCCTATTACCACTCACTCTCCCAGCATGCCCAGCAGATGTGGAACACCCCACTGCTGCAGGCCTCTGCCAGCAAGACCAGCAGCATTGAGAATCTGCGCCTCAGAGCCAAGCAGCATGCTGCCTCGCTGGGGTTGGACACGCTGCCCAACTGACTGACAACTGACCCAAAACACCAACTACTGACCCAACAGCAGGCCCCAGGAACACTGACCCAAAACACCAACTACTGACCTGACAGCAGGCCCCAGGAACACTGACCCATATCACCAACTACTGACCTGACAGCAGGCCCCAGGAACACTGGCCCAAAACACCACCTACTGACCTGACAGCAGGCCCCAGGAACACTGACCCATATCACCAACTACTGACCCGACAGCAGGCCCCAGGAATGCTGACCCATATCACCAACTACTGACCCGACAGCAGGCCCCAGGAATGCTGACCCATATCATCAACTACTGACCCGACAGCAGGCCCCAGGAACACTGACCAAAAACACCAACTACTGACCTGAGAGCAGGCCCCAGGAACACTGGCCCAAAACACCACCTACTGACCTGACAGCAGGCCCCAGAAACACTGACCCAAACACCAACTACTGACCTGACAACAGGCCCCAGGAACACTGACCCAAAACACCAACTACTGACCTGACAGCAGGCCCCAGGAACACTGACCCATATCACCAACTACTGACCTGACAGCAGGCCCCAGGAACACTGACCCAAAACACCAACTACTGACCTGACAGCAGGCCCCAGGAACACTGACCCATATCACCAACTACTGACCTGAGAGCAGGCCCCAGGAATGCTGACCCATATCATCAACTACTGACCCGACAGCAGGCCCCAGGAACACTGACCAAAAACACCAACTACTGACCTGAGAGCAGGCCCCAGGAACACTGGCCCAAAACACCACCTACTGACCTGACAGCAGGCCCCAGAAACACTGACCCAAACACCAACTACTGACCTGACAACAGGCCCCAGGAACACTGACCCAAAACACTAACTATTAACCAGACAGCAGGCCCCAGGAACATGGACCCAAATCACCAACTACTGGCCCAACAGTGAGTCCCAGGAACACTGACCCAAAACACCATCTGACCCAACAACAGGCCCAGAAACACTGACCAAAACACAAACTACTGACCCAAAAGCGGGCTCCATGAACAATGATCCAAAACACCAACTACTGACCCAACAGCGGGCCCCAGGGACACTGATCCAAAACACCAACTACTGACCCAAGGGCAGGCCCCAGGATCACTGCCCCAAATCACCAACTACTGACCCAGCAGCAGGCCCCAGGAAAACTGATCCAAAACACCAAATACTGACTCAAGAGCAGGCCCCAGGAACGCTGACCCAAAACACCAACTACTGACCTAACAGCAGGCCCAAATCACCAACTACTGACCCAAAGGCACGTCCCAGGAAAACTGACCACAAAAGCAAACTACTGACCCAACTACTGGCCCCTGGAACACTGACCCAAAACATCTACTACTAAACAGAAGGCCCCAGAAATTCAGACTAAAATCAACAACTACTGACTCAACAGAAGTGGGCCTTTGTAGACAGTGCGCTCATGTGCTAATGTTACATATTATATCTTTAAAACGGACTTATGTGTCTGCTTACCATTCAAACGCTGACAGTTCCTTGAGCTGTTTGACCGTAGCACTTTTAATAGAAGAGCTTTGTGCCTCACACACAGCGAGGCCTGGACTTCAAATTCAATTAGTGCCATGCTCAAATTACACATTACATAACTCCATACGGTTAACAGCGTAAATCCCTGCCTTGTAAGACCAGACTGCTTAATTAAACCTGACTAATTTACCTGTTTAACGGCCAACGTTAAGGCGAGAACGGCTGGGGTAATGGGAACACGGTTCTGACGTTCACAGAGCTTTTAATTACATTCAGCCTTGGGCTGAGGAAGAAAGGCAATTACGGGCTGTGCATATCATTAGAGATTGCAGCTACTCGTCTGAAACAACATGAGCGCAGCCTCCTGAACCCTTCGAATGAAAACAGGATCAAATCCATAAGGTCAACAACATTTGGGACAGTTTAAGGATTTATTTATTTGTTATTTTGACATTATTATGACTGTTGTTCATTTTATTCAATGTAAATAAAGAAGAAGGCACTTCCCGGAAAAGGCAGCTGTCCGTCCCCTGGGGTCGGACCCCGTGGTGTTTGTAAACTATTTTGTAAAATGTAAATCTACACAAAGTCTTTATCTGTAAATGTTCGCTGGTTAAGGAAAATGTTCTATGTTCTAGACTGAGAGGAATCTAAGCGACCTCCACTTGACGATTCTCGTAGCTGTCCTGTTGTGAGACTGTTAAATTGGTTTTGGACGGTAACGTTAGTCCCGCGTGCATTGCCCTCCCTCTCCCCCCTCCCCCTCCCCCTCCCCCTCCCCCCACTGGATTATGGTCATAAATGTAAACTACTTCCATTGTCGCTGTGCTCATAACGTTGTACTCTCTCCCGCTGTTCTCCATCATGAGTGTGTGGTGAACCTGTAGCTTATATACAGTGTATTTATATTTACACACACACAGATATAAGGAGGAGGGCGACTCTGAGGAACTCTGTGACGACTGTAGGATTGAAAACTTGTAAAATAAAAAATAAATATGTACTCAATAAATCTCTGCTTGAAGATCTTGACATGACAAGTTCATTTCTGCCTGTCTCTCTAACTTACTCACTCATACTCTCACACTCGTGGTGAATCGCACCACAAGGGGGTGCTATAGTGTTCATTTTGATCAATCTTATATAGGCAATGGGTTTTAAACGGACATAAACACAGAGTGAATTACTCCTAAAAGAGAGGGAGAGAAGAAATGCAAAGAAACTACAGAGAAAAGAAAGTAACGTAAAGAAAGCTAGAGAGACAAGAAGGAAAGGAAAAAAGAGAAAGAGAGACAGAGATTGGAGAGAGAGAAAATGATATGGAGGAGAGAAAAGGAGAGGTGAAAAGAGGGCGGGAGGACAGGGAAATCTGGTGCAGTAAGATGGGTTTGGGGACATAAGCCCCCCCCTGATGAATGAGGGGGTCGTTATGCTGAGGAATGGCCGCCCGGGGCCGTGATTATGCTGCTATTATGTCTTAAACAGCGTGGTTTGTCAGAATGCATAAAACCCTTCGCTCACATAAAGAGGCTTCTCCCCTCGGCCTGCGTTCAACCACAGGCTCAGGCTCGCTCCTCGGACCCTCACCATCAGTGCCCACCCGCTCTTCACACTGCCCCACGTCCCCCTAAACACAGCAGCTTTACAACACTCGGTCTCACTGTGCTCATAACACTACTGTCACTAGAGAGAGAGAGAGAGAGAGAGAGAGAGGGAAAGAGAGAGAGAGAGACACTACCATACGCAGGCATCTAAGAACAACATAACGAAAAAACCTGGGCAGTTAGCATTCTCCTCCAAGCGTGTTGATGTGCAATGACATTGTGATAGCAGCAGCAAAAGGATCTTTGTGCACTGCCATGCAACAATCAACGAAAGGTTCTTTAAGATTTTAAAAGCTTCTTCAATCCTTCTCCCTCCCTCTCCCCTCCTTTCAACCCATCACCTCCTTTACCAGGTGTTTCACATCAGGATGATGCCGACAGGTAATCAGGGAGCCACACGGAGTTAGTTTCCTCACCATAGAGCCAGGCCCTGTCCAGTGGCACAGCTCTAACAACCTCCTCTGTCAGGCCTTTGAGGGCAAGGGCCACGTGTAAAGGTCCTGGATGAGGGTCTATTGTTTGCTCATCAACATTACAGGAAAAAGCACTTCCATTACTGTTCCTCAGTCTTTTTTTACCAGTGTGAATTACAGCTGGATGGGATCCAACCTCTGGCCTAGTGTGTGACAAGGTTGAAATTCACTGGTCTTTATTTCATTGGACAGTCCTTAACCCCTTCACACAAGCGCACACACTCCAACACACACAATGGCCATTGAGCACAGCCAGCACAAAAATCACAGTGTACCATTCAATCAGTCCCCCCCCTCCCCACGCCCCCCTCTTTTTAGAGCTGCTAAAGGTTTTAGGTGCATGGAGAATGAAAGCTGCCACCATAAGAAACCCCGGTCCATTGAAGAAGTGACAGGCACTGCCAGAATATGATCCTAATCCTGTTCCCAGCATTCTTTTAGCCTGCTGGCACTGCAATTTCGCCACCTACTCTCCGAGCTGTCAGCTGGGCTAAATCCCTCTAATAGCACATTGCCCAGATACACATCAAAGTCCTCCTGGAAACCAGCGCGGCCGCTTTCAGCTCGGCCTGACACGGATCCAGGCCTCAAAAGCAGCCTCCGACGTCAACAAAAGCAACAATAAACTGACCGCTACTACGCCACGCTGCCGTCCACAAGCACTGGGGCTGTGCTGCCCTTTTGGTTGAGGGCGGTTTTTGATGGTGGACACTATGGACTCTTTCCACCTGCAGTGACAAACGGTTCTGAGCTCAGACGGTGCCTTTTCCACAACCGGTAATTCTCAGCACGGTTAGTGAACCATATTCAGGGCCACAGAGCAGTTCTGTGGGAGGGGCTTAAATAACATAGAGATCCACTGATTGGCTCATTATTCAATTTCTGATCAAATATGTGGTTATTCTGGAACACGTTATTTTCACAGTTGAGTAAAATGTACAACCTCTTTCTCTATATTCATTTTTTAAATGTATATTATATGAAGTGTTAGTAGCTGTAACACACCTTGACCACACGAGTCCCGCTGTTGGCCACAGAACCTGCAGGCGTCCTGTTTGTAGTATTCATAGTGTGTAATGTTAGTTCTGTGCATTTTTGGACACAAATAAGACGTACACAAACAATCCAAATAACTCTTAGTCCTCTATTTACTCCTCATTTTTACGAGATGCAGTGCACTACCTGCTCCTGACATAGCAAGAGAAAAAGGAATCAGAATCGGTTCTACAAAAGGGTCCACAATAGCACAGAACAGCCTTAAGAACCATTCGGCTCTGCAGTGGGAAAGTGGCCACTGAATGAACGTCAGTGACCGTGTGAGAGTGAACAGCACATAGAGCCACTGAGGCTCAGCAGGTCTGCGTCAGTACTTGGATGGGAGGCCTCCTTCTATGTAAGCGTAGGTGGTTGCTGGAGGTGGCGCAGGTGAGTTCAACAGGGGGCGCTGTCCCTGTGCTCTGTGTGGATGACTCCCAAAGCCTGAGTGCCGTGGCAGGGACACTGTACTGAATAAATAGAGCTTCCGATGAAACGTTAAACTGAGGTGTTGTCTGAGGTCATTAAGGGCTCCGAGAAAATTCCTAGAAAAACATTGGTGTGTTTCTGTGATATCAGGCTAAATCTGCCACTCTGGTCACTCTCCCTGGCCTCCTGACCATAACAGCTGATGTGTTGTGAGCTCACTGCCAAGAAATTGCTGTCATTGCGTCATTAAGCTACTGATAACTTAAATCAGTATCAATAAAGACCATAAATTTAGTTTCATAATGAATAAAAAGTGGAGTATCCCAGTTCTGCTGCACTGACACTACCACCACCATGTGTCATAGATTTCACGGTCTGTTGTAGTTCATGAGACATTCACAATTTTTTCTTTCCAGTTTCCTGTGAATCTGGTGAAGATCTGAACCATGAGACTTTGTCCCACAAAGCTGTGGTATTTTTTACAGATTTTGTAACAAACTAACATTTCATTTTTGAGGTTTTCTCATTGATTCCATTATCGTTTTAGCACTGAATATATTGTTAAAGTTGAACAACAAACAGAACAAAGGAACGATCCCAAGGGAACATAACTAGAGGGAGTCAGGAGGAATTGGGGGTTTGCTTGTGACAACAGGTGTTTGAACTTAGTAGCAAGAGGTCGCCCCCTTTAGTCCCAGCGCCCCTTTTCTGATTCAATTCCCCCGTTTCTTTTTTTTTTATCCCTCTGTTATCTCAAGCGCATTTAATCCTCTTAAGCGCTGAAGAGGAGCGCTCTTTTCTTCGGGAGAGTCTAACCCCGGGAACAGAGGCACTCCAGAGCTGTCACCAAGACGATGTTTCAGTCACACACAATTACGCGCCAACACAGCGCCACACACACCTTTTTGAGAAAGAGCAGAGCACTGTGGGTCTGAGCAAAAACACAGACATATGGCTCCAGTTGGCGGAGACCTGCTCATCCAAATTTTTTTCGGAAATTAAAGACGTTTTACTAACAGCTTCTGCTCTTCTGGGGACATCTCTGTTAGGATTTGATGGCATATCGACATGGGAAATTGTAGTATAGTCAGGTGCTGCTGCAGGTTGATAAGTTCTGGATCATGAACACCACCTGAAAGTCCTGGATGGAGCGCCATCACTATGTGGAAATCCCTAGGCATGGTTTCAAGTCACTGTGACCAATGCCAAACATTTACTAGGGGATATTTATACCCCTCCAGTCTGCGCTTGGCATTGAGCATGCTGACCTGCTTCAGTTAAAGTCACAATTGTGAGAAATAAGAATTAGCACCATCCTTATTTTTATTCATAAGCTTTAAATACTTAGTAGCTACATTTATGAACGACTTGGACACAGATTTACAAGCACTCTTAAGATATCAGGGTTGTGAAGGGCCCAGAGCCTACCCTGAGACACTGGGAACACAACCTAGACTCAGCTACGGTCATAGGATTATTAGATTGAAGACCTAGCTGATGTAGAAGACTGCTGAACTGAAACAAACCGACACAGCAGACTGATTTATCACTGTTTATTCCAAATGTACCTCTCCATGTCAGAGTATGCAATTCTCTGAATTTAATTTACAGCAGGACAACACAGGGTAATTTAGTAAAAATAAGAAAAGGTCCAAAGAGGACAAAGTGCTCGATTATATGAATAATTCATGCAAAAGCATGGTTGATGTTGTTCCACAGGTTCTGTTATTGATACAGAAGCAAGGTCAGTTAGCCTTTAATGGCTCTTCTAGGTAAACCCAGAGACAGTTGTAGCATTTGTATGGCTAAAACCATGCATGTGAAATATCTAGATACATCCACAGGGACATCTTCCCTGTGAACAGCTAAAAGTACACAAGCATTTGTAGATGTAAAAATGGGATGGACACAAGTCTAAGATCAGCTCACCCAATGCCAAACATCAGCAGGTGGGGTGTAAAGGTCCCAATTGCTTTAGAGCAGTGCAGCAGAAGTGGAACTCTTTTCTTCAGAGTGATGGGATTCAATTCAATATCTTTGGGATGATTTGTGGACCAGCATCTGGTGTAAGGTCTTCTCAGAAGAACATGAGCTTTTACTGCAACAGAGCGGCAAAGTCCTTATGAGTACTTGACGTTTCAGAAAACCAAAGATGAATAAGCACGTGTCCAAAAACATTTGGCCGCATGGTGTGACTCTGCAATGCACACATTTTAACCCACAAGCACAGAGTATAAAGAGAGAGAGAGAGAGAGAGAGAGAGAGAGAGAGAGAGAGAGAGAGAGAGAGAGAGAGAGAGAGGCAGGCGCTCCCCTGCTGAAGATAAAGCAACAGAACCAGGAGCCTTCGCCCAACAGGTCACTGAGCCTCCAGGTACAGCGGATCATTTCAATATTTCTGTCGTTACCAAGATTTCCATCAGATTTCCATCACTGGCCCAGCGCATCTGGAAACGATCATCGTCCGCGCCGTCCAAGTCAATAAGGAACAAGGCGCGCGGAGGAGAAGAACTCGTCCCTAATGGGCCCCGCGTTCCCTGAGTGTTATAACATGTAAATTTATGTAGGGCCCCGTAGCCGGGACATATTTACAATACGTTTAGGTAATCACAAGATGCAGGCATGGAGAACTAGGGCCGGCCCAGAGACGGCGGCAAAGCGGAAATAGTTTTTATGTGTCATTAATTCTCTTTGCATTCCCAAATAACCCTATATTACCACCGTAATACAGTAATCACTCACAATCGCACAGAAAATCATCTGCACTCATCTGTGGAATAAAAGAAAAAAGAGAACGAGGGCGGGGGGGAAAGAAAAACATCCCATTTCGGGATCCTCTTGCGTCCTTAATGTTCAGCCAGAAGCCGGCGACTAAACGACAGCGCGGCCAATCTCGGCCGAGACACCGTTCTCGAGCAGCTTAATGGCAGCAGGGCGTCCGCAGTGCAGCGCGGCCTCGTTCCCGGAGTGCAGACACCTTTTCATGCTACATTGCTCCGAATAGACAGGTTCGCGGACAGTCGGAGGGGAAATTGAAGCCGCTACGCTCCTGGAAAGCACAAAGTAAATAAATAAATAAACAAAGCAACAACAAACCTCTTAGCCCTCCTCTCACCCTTAGTGCACACTGTGGCCAGAACTTTCTTCTGAAAGGTAGGGGGTTAATCGGGAGTTTGCTGCAATAACGGGAAGGCTTTGCTCTCAATGTTGTAAACCTTAATGAGGTGTGGTACTGATGCTTCTTGTTCTGGCACTCCGACTCATCCCAGAGGAACTGGGTGACGCTCCATCACTCCAATGACCACAATTCCACTGCCCCACAGCCAACGCTGAGGGGTTTTATACCCGGTCTGGACCAGACTTGGCACTGAGCTTGGTGTCCACGAGCTCATGGGCAGCTGCTCCAGCGTGTAGTACTGAGAACATACCAACCTCATTTCCAGAAAACGGGGGCCATTTTGTAAAACGCTACGTGTTAATTCTCTTAAATCTTTTTTACGTTTTAAATGTTTTCAGTTTGTAAATAAATTAATAAACAAAGTTTGAAATTGACATCTGCGATAAACGCAAATAATATCACAAGATATTTCTGACTCGAACATAGCCATATAGCCTTGTGAGCACTTTGGAAAACTCTTGTCACACAGCTACATCAAGAAGTGCAATTTGAAACTCTGCAAAAGGAGAAAATGACATGTCCGTTCTCTGGGTCTGAGCTCAACTCCGATGATCCTAAAGACAGTAGAAATGCGTGCTTTTGTCAGAGAAGTTCATGTTGTCACATTGATGAAAGGGACCATCCAGCCTTATGGTAATGGCGGGGGTGCATCAGCGACTACAGCATGGGTGACCTGCATATGTGAGAATGTACTGCTGATATGGAGGTGAACACTAGGCACTGGGTCTTTCCGTATGTGCTACACCATGTCTTTGCTTGACTGACCTGCCGTCCACATCTGTCTCCCGTGGTCTTCATGAAGAGGAGAATCAGGCAACGATGACACTTCCTCAGTTCCCTCATGATTAAACAGTGTAATTAAAAGGAAAGGTGATGTAACACAGTGGGAAACATGGCTCGGTCCGAATGTTTATGGAATGTGCTGCAGGTGTTAAATTCAAAATGTGTTGTATTTACAAAATACAGTCGAACTGTTCCGTGGAAACATTGGAAGTATTTTCTTTGTGCTTTTGTCAGTTAAATAAAAGCGCACAATAATTAGCAAATCACAGACTCTTGTTTTTACTTGTGCATTTTACACAAGGTCTCTACTTTTCTAAACATTCGTTCATTCATTGTCTGTAGGTGCTTCTACCCGGAATCACTGGCCACAACTCAGGAACCCACTCACACAAACCTAAGGACACCTTTTGAGTCACCTACCAAAGTGTGTTTTTGGATTGTGGGAGAAAACCGGAGCAAACCCACACTGACACAGGGAGAACACACCAAACTCCGCACAGACTGTCACCCAGAGCTAGACTCAAACCCACAACCTCCAGGAGCTGTGTGACTGCGACACTACCTGCTGCGCCACCGCGCCGCCCTGAAATGAACTGAACTGTATTAATACTAATGTTTGAGTAGCCTTGGTTAACTGGCACGTCGATGTTTTTCTAACATGCTTAAAAATGTTTATTCATTCATTTACCTTCACAGATGGGAGTATGAGTGACTGGGTGAGAGTGTGAAACCGTCCACACGTGCGAGTGATTTTGTGAGCGTGTGCTGCCACGTCCAGGGTGAGTTTCTGCCTCATGCTATGGTCCAGGATGAAGCACTTACAGATGGTGAATAAATGCATATAACACCTACAATGAGCTCTGTCCAAGGATTACTGCCTGTTAGGAAGAGATGAGTCTCACTCGACTTTTTGTCAGCTGTCGCCACCTACCGGCCACAAACACAACCAGGAGCCTACATTTATGACCAGTGACAAAAAGGGGGCAGCATTGAGCCGTGTCCTTTATTTCTATTCACCACTGAGAGCCTCAGGTTGGACTTCTCTAGTTCATTCTTGTTAATTTACACATATAGATGGGTCCAAAGTTTTCGCACAAGTGCGGTAACACCAGCTCCCCCACCGGAGGCCGAGGAGCGAAGTGGAACGTGTCGGAGAAAAGCTGGACGAAGCCGCTGAGGTCCTGGACTTTAACCGTGATGTCCATCTGCTGAGCCTCGCTGACGGCCCGGTCCACAACACACTGATTCTGCAGCTGAGACAGAGAGCAGGTCGAGTACAGGACATCACCTCCTGGACGAGTGGCTTTTATCCCTGCTCTGTAGAGAGAGAGAGGGGGGGGGGGGTGACAGACAGCAGAAAGAGAAAGAAACAAAGAAAGAAAGAAAGAAAGAAGGAGATAAATACACAGAAAGAAAGGAAGTGGAGAGAGAAAGGGAGAGTGCAACAGAGAGACGATACAGAGGTGGAAAAAGTTAGAATGGGGAATGCAAAAGACAGTGGGTAGACTCACTTGTTGTCATTTAATGCCCCCTACAGGCCAAAACCAGAATATGTCATGTGTCCAAATGTATGTAGAAACCCTGTATATCTAAAGCAGCAACAGCTGAACACAAGGTCACTGTGGCCCAATGCCAGCAGCAGGCCGGACGTGTACAAACCCCCTCAGCAGTGGAAATGTGTCCTCTGCAGCGATGAATCCCACATCTTTAGGACGAGTTAGGGAACAGACATTAGTGCTTTATGGGGTGAAATGCTCTCAAATTCCCACAGCAATTTTCCAGGATCTAGTGTAAACCACTTCCAGCAGCAAAATGGGAACACACTCCTGATTAATATCCTTCATTTCAGGAGAAACAACAGATGAGCTGGTGTGGACTGGTGGAGAATAAATGAAACTCACAGCAGGAGCTCCGTCTGCAGCGAGGGCAGCATCTGTCTCTCTTTAGTCCTGGACCTCTTAAATATGTTATTGTCCTCCTCCATTACTGAGTGTCTGTCTGTTGTACAGGGGACATCCACCAGAACCTGAGAGAGAGAGAGAGAGAGAGAGAGAGAGAGAGAGAGAGAGAGAGAGAGAGAGAGAGAGAGAGAGAGAGAGAGAGAGGACTTATTTAACTGTAATATTTCATGTTACTGTGAGCTGTTGCTCTGAATCCTGACCTTATCAAACTCGTGTTTGTAGTTATCCGTCCACTGACGTCCATCTAAAGACGTGATGAGGACTCTGTCCTCGGTCAGCAGTTCTTTGGGGACGTAGCTTTGGAGCGTCCGGCGGAGTCGAGCTGTCCGAGACCCTGACAGGTCGTTCGCCCAGAGGAACCCTGGACACAGAGCAGAGCAGAAACGTTATAAACAGATAATAATGTGTCATAGTGACACCTAGTGGCCTGGGCAGAGATTGTATTTCAAACATCACAGACTCTACTGTGAATAATATGATGTAATCAGTACTTACTGACTGCTTGGGTCTGCAGGAGAGCGAGGGTTTTCCCTCCTGGTCCAGCACACAGATCCAGAACTGACTGACCCGACTGAACATCAAGGGCCAGGACAGGAAGCACAGACGCTGCGTCCAGCAGGTAATAGGTCAGTAATCTCTCACTGTCTGGACTGAGAGAGGAAAAAAAAACACAGTTTCCAACTATGAGCTATGACCAGACGTCTGGTTCCATCCACTGTGAACAAAATTGACTTTGTGGGTTTCTCTTAAATTTTCATATTAATTTAATTATTATTTACATTATTCACATTTGGGAAAGTCACTTGAATTCCATTTAATTAAAGCAACACTATGTTATATTTTTACGTTAAAGTTACAGCTTCAAAATAATTGTGATGCTCCACTGAGCTGTAACAGGGACAACAGAGCCTCTGCTGTTGCTACTCCGGGCTCAGTACTGCAGAAATGCACTATGTAACTTTTTTCAGAGGGTAGTTAACAAACCCCCACCACCTTCATTTCAGGAGAGTGCTGCAGGAGACTGATGTTAGGAGAATGAGTCAAAATTACCAAATCTTACCTTGTGTTCCTTTAATATCAATGTTGAAATGTTTGTACACAACCACTTTAATAAGTGAATTTGGCTACTTTAAAATGGCACCCACAATGTGTACAAAACTGTTTAGAAAACCAGGAAGTGAAATGGGATGGTGTGGAGATGCACATGAGCCAAAAGCCACTGTGCTCTAAAGGGATGTAAGGCCCCTCAGCTTTACACTTTGTTCTCTAAAGTGATGGAACTCCATCCAATTCCTTTAGGACAAGCTGAAGAGCCAGATCTAAGCTTCCAGCACCAGCACCTGATGTTGTTGTGGGCAAACGCCATAAAATCTTCACTGCAATGTTGACTCAGAAAACACAGCAAACTCCAGAGATGCTGGAGGATTTGAGGGTTTGGCCAGGTGGGCATAGTCTTACCGTGCGGGTTTAAATCGAGAGATATCTCCTCTGGGAAAAACGAAACACTGGATCCTGGAGCTGAGCGGAGCCGGGGTTTGATGGAGGAGCTCGGGTTCTGGTGGTGGACCCTCCAAAGGGGTTTGGTGGCTGTGTCTGGAGCTGATGAAGTCTCTGCAGCCTTGGGAATGAAAGGCTGATATGAGGTCAGCGTTGGAGGCAAAGTTGTTGATTAAAGCTCCATATTTTTTCTCACAGAGCAGTCCGATTCGAACAGAAGGCCACAGGTCGCCAAGCTGGGGGCCGTATACGGCGTCAAAGTGCTGCAGTGCCAGGGCAGTAGAGGGCAGTTTTGGTCTGGTGCCAGCCTGTTAATATCAATATTAATAACAATAAAATTAGAAGGTATAAAATTGCAGGAGGGAGATTCTGTGCTATACTACTTATTAGCCTGGCCGCCCCCATGAGGGGAACATACTCTATAACTGATTAACATAAGCAGATACTTTCAGGGATTATTCACCTCATGACAGTTATATTTTACAGAAAGCAATGTAAAACTAGTAAACAGCCACTTTCATAAAAAGGAAGAGAGAGAGGAGATAGAGGTGGAAACAGGGAGGAGAGAGAGAGAGATTCTTCTCAGTTGAAGTATAACTGATTAAAAAATAAATAAATAAATAAATAAATAAATAAGCGTTTCCTGCTTTTATAATGGTAAAAATTAAAACGAGCTCATTAAAAATTGACTAGTGTCCTACTTCGTACACTAGCACCAGTACACTAGGGAGTATGTGGTAATTGGAACACGGCCCACGCGCGAGTTCCTATCTTGCGGTTAAGGCATTGTCCCTGTTGTTATTGTTCCGCTCCGTGAGGGAATAGAGAAGTTCTTTACCCATTTGGTCTTAACACGATTCCGCCGCTGGAGGAAAAACGTCGTGTTTTTCGTTTGATTGAAAACAAACCTCGGGCTGAGCTTCACAGCCATGTTTCTGTCCTTGTGTCAGTGGTAAAACCCTCCGCATTCACCACAACCCCTCGCCTTATAGTTCCACATTGTGTATATACAGTATTGCTATTAGGGCTGTGTCTCAAATGGCTGCCTACCTACAAAGTGCACTACAAAGGAAAGTGAACTGTGTCTTCTACACCCCCAAAGTATAGTAAACGTTATATACACACTTATGGCTGGATACAGGTTTGTGTGCAAAGGATTTGTCATCCCAAACGGCCACCCCACCTCAGTGGGGCCCACAGGGGCTGGCAGTTCAAGAAAAGTTTTATAATAAAACATGATGGTTTTCAAAATAAATATTAAAATATTTATATATAAATAACTATTATGCAAATGTTCTTAGCAACAACTTTAAATAGCCACTTGGTGGCAGCACCACTCAAGAATCAATCTGCGATTCATAAACATTCAAGATACACATCAAAACCAACTTGCTTCTGAACATATTGTACATTTTATCAGCTCCACTGCTCCTACTGTTTCACTTCATAATTCTGAAGTCACTGTAGTCCATCTGCATTCTTTGTTGCCCCACTTTGGCCCTGTTCTTCAATGATCCGGACTAAAACAGGACCACCACAGAGCAGATAATTGGAAGGTGGACCATTCTCAGTGCAGCAGGTTCATGGACCCTGGTGTGTGGTGTGTTCTCCCCGTGCTCCTGTTTTCTCCCCATGTTTTGGTCAGTGGAGAAGTCTGTTCAATAGTGTCTACATGAGTGAATGTTTGAGTATGTGGATCCCTGTGATAGACTGGCGAACAGTCCAGTGTGATTCCTGTCTTGCACTCAGAGATTATAGGTGGGCTCTGTTTTCTGTAATACCAGCCTTATCCAAAGGAGAATGTTTCATAGCACCGTACCAAGACAAAGAACCTTCAGGGTTTCTCCAAAAATAAACATTAAAGAAGCATGAGAGCCAGACGTCTGAGGAACTCAAGGTTTCTAAAAGCTCCTCACAGATAGTTCTACTTATGAAAGGTTTATGAATACACGGCTGATGTCTAACATTGCGTTAGAAGAGGTTTGTGAAGGTTTTTTTTCCATAAATTAAAATGTATTAATGGCAGAGTGGAGCATAAAGAACATTGTAAGACAAGGAAACAAACTAACATAAAAACTCGCCTGGTGCAGTGCTGTTTTTCCTTTGAGCTCATTTACACAAAACACAGCAGAGAACAAAGAGCACTCACTGTAACAACCCTAAAGTACATCACTTAATGAAGAGCATCCTGTGAGTAGCTGTGCTGCATTTCTCATCTCAGAGCTCTGATAGTGTTTATTAATAAAGGCTTTTAATAATGAGTTTCTTTTCTGAACAGCAGCCTTCACAAACCGTCCCCTGCAATGGGTACCCTATGACTGTCAATTAGCAAATATTAATATCTGAAAGCTAAAATTATTTACTATATCGAAGATATCAGTGGTAAAACAGTGAAGCATGTGCCTTAATTTCTGTACATGCTGAAATTATGTAGAAGTGAATTAACTGTAGAAAGAAAGAAAAAAGCATGACAAATATCTCTTCTATGCCTGTCCATTAAATTGCAGTGAGGGGTGTTGCCAGAAGACAACAATCCAGAAGAGACACAAGTAGGATAGAAACATTGCACCATTGTTCACAGACTTCTTAAAGCAACACCAGGTAGAATATTTACCTTAAAATTCCAGCTTCTAAATCATTGTGATGCTCCACTGAGCTGTAATAGGGAAAATAGTGTCTCTGTCGTTGCTACTCTAGGCTCAGCACTGCAGAGGCCACACTATGTATCTTTTGGCAGCAGAGGTATTACTCTATACTGTGGTATTGTTTTAAATGTGATAATGGTATGATAAGTGAAATCACAATTGTAGTTCAAGTATTTAAAAAAATAAAAATAAAGTATTATTATTGTATGGGGCGGCACGGTGGTGCAGCAGGTTAGTGTCGCAGTCACACAGCTCCACGGACCTGGAGGTTGTGGGTTCAATTCCTGCTCCCGGTGACTGTCTGTGAGGAGTTGATGTGTTCTCCCCGTGGGTTTCCTCCGGGTGCTCCGGTTTCCTCCCACAGTCCAAAAACACACGTTGGTAGGTGGATTGGCGACTCAAAAGTGTCCGTAGGTGTGAGCGTGTGTGTGTGTGTTGCCCTGTGAAGAACAGGTGCCCCTCCAGGGTGTATTCCCGCCATGCGCCCAATGATTCCAGGTAGGCTCTGGACCCACCGCGACCCTGAACTGGATAAGCGCTTACAGATAATGAATGAATGTTACTGTAGGTTGAACTATGGGATTTTTATAACAGCACTATAATGGTACACCAGGATAGAAGTTCTGAAATCAGTCAACATGGACAGGCCTTAAAAAAAAGGTTAAACTTTATTAAATAATGTTTGTCTGAAAAAGTCACCTTAAAAAAAAATATTTAAAAAAATCATCCTAATAATAATCCATGCTCTCGCAGAGCTGTCGGGAGGTGAATAAGGACATGATAAATTAATTTAAAACAAAACAAAAAACACTTATGCACACGGTGCACAGTCATTTGAAGACATGATTCTTCACCAGACTTCATTCTCCTTGTTGCTTTTTCCAACAAAGTCACTGATGGAGGACTGGAAGAGATCAGAAAGGACAGTGAGAATGAGGAATAACTCCTATTTTCCATAAATACATTTATGCAGCGCTGGTGCATTCTTCATTTCTGAAAAAGCCACACATCCATCAATGATTAAATTTTAACCTTTTAGGCGAAGACCTATTAGACATATTAGAAATGGAGAAGCAGAACATCCGGGAAAATCAATATTAAACGCCACTCGCACAGCTCAATGTAAAAGTGGAATTAAGTCAAAAGCATACAAGCTATTCATCTTTCTTTAAAGAGCTCGGCTCATGTGGGGTCAGGAATCACTTTCTGAACCTGAGGCAATCTTTCTGTCTGGGACAGTGAAGGGCAATGGTCATCAGGATGACTTGAGGATTTAAGATGAATTCTGAACGGGAGATTGAGTACGACAAAAAGTATAGACAGGTCATCGTAACCTGTGAAAGCTGCTTTATACATAATATTCTCAGTCTGTGTTTTCTGAGAATATATTAAGGTAATTAAGGCTTTTGAAAAACATTGTCATTGTTTTAAATGAACTGTGATCAAGTGACTAGATCAACCTATGGCAGACAACTCAAATGATCTGTCAATGGAGAGAGATCATGTAACTAGATTATTAAATCACCTCCTTGTTTGTACTCATTGTCCATTTTATCAGCTCCACTGACTTTACAGGAGCACTATTCTCATTCCAACAGTGACACTGCTATATATTATATTACATAATTATATATAATAAAGTAACAGCAGGGTGGAGAGAGAACACGCACATCATAACTAAAGATGCTTTTCCATAGTGAGATCAGTTTTGCAGATGGAGATGGCACCGACCTGCATGAGCAGCCTCTCCTTCCTCAGTTTTTTATAAAACAGCAGCACGTCCGGGTCAGCCTGGACCACTCGAGGATCAAAGTCCATCACACGAAGCCCCTCCAGACTCCGGGCGCGAGACAGAGCCACGTACGCCTGACCTCTCTCGAACACTCGGGCCAGAGAGATCTCCACACAGTCCAGAGTCATCCCCTAAAAGCCAGCACGGAACAACAGAGTCAATCACTTCACTGCTACAGATGCTGGGAGTAGTGGAGAGAGGGGTTCGATTTCCAGGTCGGACAGGAACACCACACTGGACACAAGTGCTAATACAGATAAATAAACAACAATAAAGTTAGTGTGGCAGGTAGTGTCGCAGTCACACAGCTCCAGGGATCTGGAGGTTGTGGGTTCAAGTCCAGTTCAAGGTTTGGTGTGTTCTCCCATGGTTCCAAATAATAAATAAATAAATAATAAGTGTTCGTAGGTGTTAGTGTGAGTGAATAGGTGTGTGTGTTGCCCTGTGAATGACTGGCAACCCTTCCAGGTTGTGTTCCTGCCCCCTGTGATTCCGGGTAGGCTCTGGACCCACCATGAACTGGATAAGTGGTTACAGACAATGAATGAATGAAAAAAGAAAGTATAAACAAAAATAAAGCCTAATACAACCCATTAAAGCCACCTTCCAGTCACTGATTAAACCCCTTAAAACTCCTCTTTTCAGAGCTACACAAGCAGAATAAAAGGTTTAGTCTTGTTAGCGTGTTTGTTTGTGCTAGTAGTAGTAGGCATATCCTGAATGAATAAGCAGTAATGCCCTGTGACTGAGCATTTTTAATTTAAAACTGCAGCTTTCCAAACAGTTTCAGAAACACAGGTTCAGACAGACGTTTTCTTACATCACACAACTAAGGAACCAATCCCAACAACTTGCAGGATGGGACTTTTGAGTTGCAGGCTAGTTGTGAAGGGAAGGGTGAGAGGAGAGAATTCTCTATAGGATTTAAAACTGGACTTTGAGTAGATCTTGAGTCTGAAAATCTGATCAAAAACCTCTCCAGTCTCTCCTTATTCACAACGTGTTCAGTAGGAGTCTTAGGTGTTTTTTTTTTGATGCAACAGTCCACTGGTGTCACACCTGATAAAAAGGAAGTCAATAAAACAGTTGTGCCTTGTTGCTCTGCACTTATAACAGCAGACTGTATCAGTGTCCGTCTGTCCTCTCTGACCAAGGCCAGTGGCTCAAAAGCAGGTATCAGCATAATTTCCACCTTAACTAATAAGCCTGATTACAGTACACACGTAATGTAATGTACAGACAGCTCTAATGGATCCATTAGTAAACACTGTTCCACTCTCTGACTGGAGACTGCAGGTTCAGACTAATGCCATTTCACAAAAACCTCATTTACTGCTGAAAAACATTTAAAAACACCAAAGTCATGTTCCCAAAACAGGTTTCCCACTGGGATGAGTTCCAGAATCACCATTGATATCATTACCCATAAAAACACACATTCAAGACGTCAGAAAGGTGAAGAATACAGAGTGAGAGAGACTGGAGGAGTGGCTTTAGCGGAAGTATGTCTGACTAACCCACAGAAGTTTCATCTCCAGTGAGTCACAGCCAACTTTGCTCTTTTGTTAAAGTACCACTGTCTTTTTTAAAAAGGTCATGACCTCAGTCTCTTAATCGTAGGGCTTTATGTTGGTTTGCATCTTTATAACAAGTCTTAAGGTTGTAAAATTCCTTTAGTTGTCTGTGAACCTAACAATAGAGGCTGAGGGATACGATCACCAAAAGAAATCCAATTACTGATTTATTGGATGACTCGCTTTCACTGTTAAAAAAATTCCCCACCTTACATTAAATTTCTATGTTTTTCTTTTGAAACAGACCTGAACCATGGAGTAACATAGGCCAAAAACTGTTCATATATCCCCTATTCAGCCTACAACAGTTTATAACTTCAGTAATGAATGGGTGGAGCTAGGGTGTTTCACTCTGGACTGCTTATTGGACTTCATCACACAGATGAAGTCATAGGGAAAAAAAAGAGAACTATGGAATAAAGAGCTTCTGGAAAACAAAGGATGTGGGTGCTTTAAACCCTTCGGAGCTCCGCTGTAGAGACTGACCTGACTCTTGTGGATGGAAATGGCCCAGGCCAGTTTGAGTGGAAGCTGCTGTCGGCTGAGGTAGAGCCCTCCGCCAGCTTTGAACATCCACTTCTCTTGTTTAATCACCTCCACTGCTCCACACAGGAAACGCACACGAGGCAAACCTGCCAGAGAGAGAACATGGTTGGTTTAACCAGTTACAATGCATTTCTTTTTGTTAAATGCCTTAAAAATAGGAAAGAAACTAACATATTTACAAGTCCCTGTACTTCTACCTGGAGCTGAAATAGAAAAAATGAGCCATTTTACTTGATGTAAAATAAGCCACCAGCAGAGGCATTACATAACTCAGAGCCATACCTTTATTTCCAGGTAAGAAATCCACCACCACACCCCTCGCACCGTTCACAAGGCCTCTCTGAACGTCCAGGTTCTTGGTGAGCATGACCTAAACAAACAAACACTACTATTCATTTGTTTCTACATTAAGGTTTAGACTATAACGTCTAAAGTTTAAGCCCTTACCTGAGCTCCGACTTTAAGCTGTAAGACAGCCCCCACTGGACTCTGAGCATCTATGGTCTTCACCAGAATCGGGTCACTGTCCACTGCCTCAAACACTCGCAAAGGCCCTGGAATTAAAGCCAGAACACTTCACTTACCCACAGATGAACTATACACATGTCTGCAGCACACACATTTCAGAACAGGGGCGCTCTGAATTATACATTGTTGAATAGACAATACAGGATAGAGCTCATGTACATACACAGCCCCAGTCCATCAATGTGTGTTTGGACTTTGGCAGGACACCCAGGTCCTGGTGGAAAACCACACAGACAATGACCTGAAGTGGAGATCAAACACAGGACCCGCTTATCCAATTCAGGGTTATGGTGGGTCTGGAGCCTACCCAGAATCACTGGGTGCAAGGCAGGAACACACCATGTAGGGGTGCCAGTCCTTCACAGGGCAACACACACTCACACATACGGCCATTACAATTATATATGTTTAACAAAAATGGTTTAACATCAATTTGTACCCATAATAATTGCTTGTGCAATTCTAACGTTTAAGGATTGTTACACCAGCAGAAGGTGTTTCCAGGATTTTCCTGTGTCAGTGGGATACAAACATCTGAACCATTCCCCAGGGCAAACAGAGAGTGATTAAGTCATAGATGGTTAAACACAGTAAGGAGGAGGAGGTGGTGGTGGTGTTTTTGTGTGTGTGTGTGTGTGTATGTACGCACATACTCAGCTTGACACAGATATCCAGCCCACCTGGTAACTGCTGGAGTTTGTTCTCGTTAGTGAGCTCCACGTCGTCCTTGTGCGTGCACAGCCTCGTCGCCAGGATACCGTGTCTTTCTATGCGGTTATTGGCTGTTTTCAGCAGCTGGGAAGTGACTTCCTCCGTGGCTCTGGGGAATGGGTAAGTTAAGGGTCACTGAAGGTCACCAAGGGTCACCACAGGAGAAGCCAGAAATTGATTAAAAATTGTGGATTTCATACAAAAATGCCAGAAACACTACATAAAACAGGTTTAAAATGACCTCCATTTTTAACACCAGGAACCAATAGTGATTCTACTTCAGCCATTCTACTGACCTGGACGCATAAATATTCAACTAAATGCATTTTCCTCTCCCTCTCTCTCATTTATATATATATAAATATAATGCGCGTGTGTGTGGGGGTTGGGGTGGTGGGAACTCTATGAAGAATAAAGTGGTTGATACAGGGACTATGAAATTTTCATTCTTTATCTTGTGTATTAGATTTTATAAAAATATAATTAATAACTTTAAGCAGCAAAACGTAGCAAACAATATAAGTTTAAGATTCAGAGCTCCAGTGCTCAAACCACAGAAGCAAACTCTGGACCCAAACATGTCTTGGTTGAATGGGTAAATTTAACGCGAAGTAAGTGTGCGTGTGTGGGGTTGGGGTGGGGGCACCAGACCCCAGTCAGAGAAGGCCTGTTATCTGGCATGTCAGTGACTCAGGGAAGCTGACCAACCGCCAGGGGAAGTGACCTGCAGGGAAAACAGATTATTTCTGAGGGGCAGAAGGCAGGGTGTGATATTGAAGGGGATCTGGTTGGAAAAGGGTGAGTCAAAAACTGAGAAAAGTGGAGAGAGAGAAGTGCTAAGACAAGTTTATTCTGTCACTTCCGCATCCTGTTGCCTGGTAACCAAGAAACTCACAATGAATCTTGATCCACATTCAGCTGAGCTGTATGAGCTCTGATGTTAATTAATTATCAATTATGAGTGCATTGTTGGAGATTGCGGTGCCCTCAAAATAAAAAAATCTATGTACTTATTGACTGAATGAATAGGGAATCATTTCAGTCACACCGCTGCACCTGTTACCAGCTTTTCATGAGAACCGCGCGTGTTTAAAAGTACATGGTTGCAAGGGACTGCGAAAAAAGAGAAGGTAGAACAGAGTGAAAAGATTTACCTGCCTACTCTGATGGCCTGCAGCAGGGAGATGAAGGAGCGGTCAGTCTGTCTCCGGACTTCCATCAGCTCCATGTTCACCTGTATGCATTTCCTCCAGCTCCTTGCCTGCAAAGACAATTAATTTCACATTAGAGGGAAAACTCCAGAAGGTTACAATCACTTCTGACTGTAAAAGTGTCCAAAATAGTAAACAGGGTTAAAATCTGATCTAAATATCATGAAGATTTTTCAGCTTATCCTACAAACTACAGGCTGGGCCATTTATATGGATACACCTTAATAAAATGGGAATGGTTGGTGATATTAACTTCCTGTTTGTGGTACATTAGTATATGGGGGGGTGGACTTTTCAAGATGGGTGATGACCATGGCGGCCATTTCGGATCTAACAGGAAACTGTTCATCTAGGAATGCTCGGACCTGACACCCATAATGTGGTGGTGCACCATCTTGCTGGAAAACCTCAGGGAACGTCCCAGCTTCAGTGCATAAAGACGAAAACACATGATCATGTAGCAATTTCGCATATCCAGTGGCCTTGAGGTTTCCATTGATGAAGAATGGCCCCACTATCTTTGTACCCCATATACCACACCATACCATCAAGATGTGCAGCACCTGAAACTACGGATACTGGAAGCCTGTGCTAGCATTTCTCCTGCAGTGTTGCTATCAGTGTGGGAAGAGTGGGAGAAAAGGGTTGCATTGACAATCCAACACAATGGGCAGCACTTTGACCAAGCACACCATTGTTTTTCTTGTGAAATTCCCAATAAGTTTCATGTGTAGCATGACCCTCTTTTCATTGAAAAAACAGAAGTTGGATCCAAAATGGCCGACTTCAAAATGGCCGACTTCAAAATGGCCACCATGGTCATCACCCATCTTGAAAAGATTCCCCCCTCCCATACACTAATGTGCCACAAACAGGAAGTTAATATCACCAACCATTTCCATTTTATTAAGGTGTATCCAAATAATTGGCCCACCCTGTAAAAACCCGTTTACCTGTGTGTTGGAGTGAACACCAGACTGACATATTGGGCCACTATTCATGCCTCATACCTGGAAACAGAAGCCGATTTTCTCGTTTCCTTTAGTGACTGGCGGAAGCTGGAGGAAATCTCCACACACAATCAGCTGGATCCCTCCAAATGGCTCATTGGATCTTCTGACAGACCTTCAGCCAGGAAAGACCACACAGACAGGTCAAACATTTGTTAATCGGATTCACATGGTGCTCATTCGGTCAGTGAGATTTCTGAGGTCATTAATTAGTATCAAATATTTGATTTGTTGGACTGGTTCATTGTGCTACGAGGCTGGAACATCTGCTCATCCCCAAAACATCCATTATCTATTCACCATCTGTCATTAAGGACAAACACCTGAGTGATGAACACAATCGGTTCATCAGCCGGAAGGACTTTCTATTTTGTGTCACAGAATAAAAAAGTTCATTTAAATATCATTTTTGTTACAGACTTTTTTTTTTTTTTTTCACAAAAATTAAAATGTCCAGCCACTGTATATTAAGTAGGTTCTTAATAAATTTGGCAAATACAAAAAGCCATTAAAAGGACTCTTAACAGAAGTTGTTAAGTTGTGCAGCTGTTATTATGTCCAAAGTCAAGTGCTGGCCAAAAAGCCAGCAAAGTGAAACTGCTCCACCCAATACCTTTGGGATGAGTTTAAAGCAACATTGGGTAATATCTTAAAATTACAACTTCAAAATCATTGTGAAGATTCTCTAAACTGTAATAGGGAGAACAGCACAGGCTCAGGACTGCAGAAACTGCACTGTGTAACTGAGGAGGGTAGGAAAACACCCCCTGCCCCTCACCCATCCTTTGATTTCAGGAGAGTGCTGTGAAAAAAAAAAAAACATTCTGCAACTCTAGAGGACTCTGGGGAGCCCATGAGTGCAAAAAACAAAACTAAATCTTACCTGCTGTTGATTTAAGTGGGGTTTGGTATCCAGAGCTAATCATCCAACATCCTTACCTACCCTCACTCACTAAGCTTTGTGCAATCAATACCTTACAGCATTGCTCCCAGATATAGTGAGCCTCCACAATTACTCAGATCACAGTGTACCGTACTTTTAATAGGTCCCAGAATTCAGAAGGCCTCAGCTGGAGAGAGCTTTTTCTTATAAAGCACCAACTCTGGAAAGATTTTAAAGAGAAAACGTTCGGGACTCAGACACAACCAGAATCTTCACATCTAGGCCAAAACACATTTGTTTAAATTTAGCTTTTGGTAGTTAATGCCCCCCCTACCAAAGATAAAGGCAGCAGATCCAGGGGGTCCATAGTCACAGGGAATTATAGTAAAAACTGAGACCCTTGTGTCATCCGGACGCTTCACGCGATCACTTGGGTTTGTCGACGATGGAGCCTCTGCTCCAGTGTCAGTGTTTCAGGACGCTCCCGTGTCCGTGTATCCTTCTGGTTCTCTCCTTTTAATTAAAGCTGTCATAGTCAGATCTGCTGGAGTCATTAGCCACACTCTGGAAATGTTCACATTTCTGCTTTACATTCACCCAAACAGATTAAAACTAATTCCATCCCTTTACCTTTTTCCGAGTAAAGGACTGCCCACTTGTCTGGCTGGACACTGATGGATAACTATTGAGCTCCTGCTCCACGCTCCAACCACCACCAAGTGCCTTGGAGCTGCCCCTACACTGAAGCTTTCACGGATTCCTAACGATTATTTCCAGTAGATTGACCAGAGGAGGATAGGTCCCCCGTTGTGAGCCTTGGTTCCTCCCAAGGTTTCTTCCTCAGCTCTGAGGGAGTTTTTCCTTGTCACTGTTGCCTCTGGCTTACTCACCTGGGGTTCTTTACATGTTAAAACTTCATCTTTACTGGAATTCTGTGAAGCTGCTTTGTGGCAAAATCCATGATAAAAAGTGGTGTACAAATAAATTTGATTTGATGATTCAAGAGACCGTAAATCTGAAAAAGGTGCGTTATCGAATGTGTCTGGTCCAAAACGCCAGAACCAATTTTTTTGTCCCAGTCCAGCCCTGACGTGTAACAAATTCCCCATTAATGCACTTCATTTCAGAGGAAACAAAATCTCATCTACACACCGTGCTATTGCCTCGAGTTTGTCGAAGAACTGGGCGTCCACCATGGAGATCTCATCAATGATGAGGTGTTTGCAGCTAATCCAGTGCTGCCGGACTCCAGGACACTGAGCCAGTTCCACACACTGCTCCAGAGGAGCAGAGCCTGAGCCAATACCTAACACAAAATGGAAACAGTAGATACACTTTAAGAGGCAGGCAAATGATTGTACCAAAAAGGAGGAGAGTATTCTTATAATAATAATATCATAAACTGTGCTCTCTTCTGAGCATACCTTGCATATACTTTTCACTTAAAAGCATTCAGGCAATTTCTTCAGGTTTTACCTAATGGTCTGGATGTGTCACAGATTTTGCATTAAACCCCTTTTTTAAAAAAAAGGCTGTCTCATATCAAGAACCCATTATATGGAACATATGGTTCATTCTGTGACTACAAAGCCGTGTGATTATTCATATATTCTGAGTTGAATGTAACAGATTAAATGTAAATATTATAAAAACACTGTCAAACTTTTTTTTTGCCAATTCATTTACAATTAAAATTACTGCTTCTTTAAATGCTCTTAATACAGTACGGTATTTTAGCCATGATTCCCAGCTAATCTGCTTGAAAACGTGAATAATGCATTACCCCCCATGTGCCCGAGATTGGTTTTGTGTGGACGCAGAAAGGAAGGGGGAGAGGGGAAGGGGAAAAAAAAAAAAAATTTACATATACACATATGTATGTGGTGTTCTCCCCGTGTCCGCGTGGGTTTCCTCCGGGTGCTCCGGTTTCCTCCCACAGTCCAAAAAAACACGTTGCAGGTGGATTGGCGACTCGAAAGTGTCCGTAGGTGTGAGTGTGTGAATGAATGTGTGTGTGTCTGTGTTGCCCTGTGAAGGACTGGCGTCCCCTCCAGGGTGTATTCCTGCCTTGCGCCCAGTGATTCCAGGTAGGCTCTGGACCCCCCGCGACCCTAAATTGGATAAGCGGTTACAGATAATGGATGGATGGACATATGTATGTGTGTGTGTGTATATATATATATATATATAAAATTACTGTTTGCTATGTCCTTGAAGCTGTGCCCTCTATTAAAATACTACATTTATACATTATTCATTTTACAATGAGACACTGAATACAGAAATCAGCGTCACTCCCACAGCCATTTCCTTTAGAAGCGTGTAAACAGAACAGAAGGGACCACTATGTGAAAACAGTGTTTACACTGGACATACAGGTCAGAACCTTTTCTCACCTGCAAAACTATGCAGCGTGGTTCCCCCGATGTGACATGCAGCAACACCAGTGCTTGCTGTAGCGTAAGTGCTTTTAGGAGGCAAAGATCCCACAATCCTCTTCAAGAGAAAAGACTTCCCTGTACCTGAAAGAGACTTATATTCATCAGAAACGATTAAAAGAAATATAGACATATACACTCATGTGATTTTTTTAAAATACCTGCACTTCCAGTGAAGAAGACATTCTTTCCACTTAGAACCGCATCCAGAACCGCAGTCTGTTCTTTGCTGAGTTTGCGTGCCACTGGCAACGTCAGGATGGGCTTTTTGTTTGGGTGCAGAGCTTTTACCTACAACACACAGGAATATTATACCTTCATTAACTGTAAAATATAAGACCCGAAGCACATCAGAATTCCAAACTGAAATATTCAACCAGACACTGTTGTGGGGAGCTTTTCTTGTGAGTGTCTGAATAAATTTATGCATTATGGTAATGCTCTGCAATGCTCTGGAGCCCTCAGCCTTATCAGGTTGACAGAATGTACATGTATCAATTATATGGCCAACGTTTCTGGACACCTGGATCACACAGTAGTCAGCCAAATAAACATTTGTGAGGTTCTGATGTTGGATTAATAGTTCTGGAGAACAAACACCAGGTATTACATCCATGTAGCTGCACTTAGGCATAGTAACACTAGGCTCTTTGCAGCTGTTCCATAGCATCCTACTTGATGCTTTTCTACACTCTTAATGTCTGTATTTTAAACTTGCATGAATTTACTCATTATAAGAAAGTGCTAAAAACATTTCAGACATAGTGCATAGGAACAATCTGCAACATCCTCAAGGTAATATTTCATATTAATGAATCATACCGGGCTTGTATCGCAGTCCGATCTTGGCCTTTTGACCTGTAATGACCCTCCAGCATTTTTAATATTATTACTTATGTTGTTTTTATTACTGGCAGATTTCAGCTGCAGAGGTGCGTTGACTTTGCTGCGAAGTTCGTTGATTTTCTGCACATCCTTCTGCTGCAGGGGGCTGATGGTGTTAAAGGATCGAGGGAGAGCTGCTCGCAGTCTGACCCGGTCACTCACAGGCTTCTGGTCTCGTGAGGCTTCATGTTTAATTTTCAGGGTTCGCAAAAAATTGGACAGACGATCTGGAGGACAGTCAGAGATTAAAACCTGTGTCCCCTCAGGCTCTACTTTTATGGTGCACTTGCCATCTTTAGCAAAACGGGTAAAAAGCTGGAAGTCCCGCAGCATGAAACTCTCTGTGTGTCCTCCCTTGTAGTCCTGAACTCTCAGCATGAGCTCATTAAACTCATCGCGTCCCAGCAGAACTGCAGCAGAGCGAGAGACACGTCGCTTCATCACCTGGCCAGAGGTGGCACTCACGCGTTCCACTGCAACAGTGCACTGCAGCTCAGCCGCTTCACCTGAGCGAAGCATGGTGGAGGTAGTTCTAGGAATAACAAAAGAGAAAAGTGATTTAGTCAATCCTCCTTCCTTCATGAGATAATAGTTTAAAATTTAAAAATACCATGAACTCAAATAAGCATGACACGCAGTATAAGGTTAATTTGATTTTTTTCTGTCATATCTTCTGCAACAGCTTTCTGAGGTGGATGTCTGGTTTGATTCAATACCACAGTGTGCAGGTCTGGTTCAGCATGTCACCCAGTCAATGTCTTTGTTATTGTCTTAACCATCTTATTCAGAAGCTTCAAACAATAGGGAACTCCCCTTTATTCCCGGTTCTAAAATGATATTATTTGGGAAAAAAAATAATATATATATATATATACACACATTACGCTGCTACATTACGACCTTATTTCAGGTCTAATTGGTGTATTTTTTGTTTGTTTGCCTCAAAGCCGTAAGCCTTTTCTCGCTATGAATCGTGGGAGGTATCAGATCCGACTGAACTGAAAGGGATAGCTCATAAAACTACAACTAAAAAAAGTACCGAAACGCTTTCAGAATAAAACGAATATAATACACAAATAGTGCACGTATTTAAATAAACTCCCAACAAATGTCTAATCTAAACACAGGAAATACGAGAAACATCAGCAAACTTAAAATACAACATGACAAACCAGTAAACACGACTAAACGTAGAACTATTTTAAATCTCTGATTGATTTGTAACAATAACAACAGTCTAACACTCCACAGATCACTGGCTCTGTATATAAAGCCGTAAGAATAATCACTAAAGCATTAAATATTTGCAGAATTTATCCAAATCTCAGACTTACTGTTAAAGCCGCTTGAGTATCTCAGCAGCTGCACGCCGCAGTTTTCAAACACTGCACCGGTAGCCAATAACAATCAGGCATTCCGGCAACCAATCAGAGCGGGCCTTTTAAAGACTTAACCAATCAGATAGCGACTTTCGAAAAAAACCGCACTGCTGACGTCAACACCACAAAAACAAAAGAGTTCGTTGGACTAGTGTACGTTACATTCTTCTTTCTTTCTTTCTTTCCTTCTTTTTTTCTTTCTTTTCTTGTCTTTTTTGCCCTCTCTTCCATCCACTTGTTCGTTCCTTATCGTTGTGCTGAGTGGAGGAAGACAGTGCGTTGATATTAGTATATATTTTTTATTTATGTCCACTGCACCAGTATGAGGGGCTGGGGTGGGTCCAGGACAAGATTTAAGATATTTTATTTATTTATTTATTTAACCAGTTAACTTAAGGCCATAGTCAAGCCTGTCCTATAGTAAACGTTCTTAAATTTGGTCTGCTGTTATTTGTGAATATGATTAGAGGACTGTGAGTAACTGAATGAATGTGTGAAACATTCAACATGTGTGGGTGTGTGTGTGTGTGTGTGGTGCTTCTTGCCTTGTGTCCGATGATTCCGGGTAGTCTCCAGACCCACTCTGACCCTGATCAAAATGAATGATTACAGAACATGAATGAATGTTCACAACGATAAAATAATTAGAAATCTGAAAGAATATGTGCCATTCGGTGACTGTTTTGCCTTAAATCTTATACCTCTCTGCACTGAATATGTTTCCAACAAAACCTTTTTTTAAGTATCAACAGTGTCTCAATCACTAGGCCATGTATTCATAACCCTTTAATGCAATAACTCTCTGTGAGGCGCTTTCACATAAATTATGCCTGCTTCACACTGGGAACATATCAGACTCATGCTGGGTAAAGTCATTTATTCTTATAACTAGTTATTGTATTATCTTCAGCTGTGACATTATTACAGAGCATTAATGAAAAACGACACCTAGCACTTCACATTATGTCTGAGTAAGTTTCATATCAAGTGCACTATTAGCAGTCGAGGCCATTTGTCTGGTAATACACAGAGCTAAGGCATAATGGACTCAAATGAGGTGATTTATATTTTGTTTGTCTGCACACCTTTGTGGCCAGTTTCCCATCATAAAACTCACTATATCATTAATCCAGTGGTTTGTTCACACTACAAGTGAAGTTTTAACCAGTAATTCCCTCTCTGGAGTGGATGTATGGTTCTGGATGAGAGGAGGAGCCCTCTCTGATTTACAGATGATTAATCTGACACTAGTGTACTGTACATCTCAATAATCACCAGCTCCTCTTGCGTAAACACACAAGGTCAGAGAGGCTGTAAATCAGCACTGAAGATCAGCCATAACAATAGGACCACTCCCACCTCCACTCCCCATACAGGAGCACTCTAAATTTACAATCACAGGTTTAGTCCATCTGTTGCTCTGCATACTTTGTTATGCTCGGTCATCATGTTCTTCAACAGTAAGGACCCCCACAGAGCAGGTATGGCTTGGGTGGTGGGGATCATTCTCAGCGCTGCAGTGACACTGACATGGTGGTGGTGTGCTGGGGCGACTGGATCAGACACAGCAGGGCTGCTGGATTTTTTAAACCCCTCAGTGTAACAGCTGGACTGAGAACATTGAAAAATAACCTGCCAGCAGTGTTCTGTGGACAGTTTCACACACTCATCCCATCTCTCACACACACCTGTAGGCAATTGCGACCTACCATGCATTTTTAGACTGCGGGAGGAAACCCACACAGACACAGGGATAACACACAATACTGCTCACAGACAGAGACCTGAAGAGAGGATCCCAACCAGGACCCAGAGACTCTGCAGCTGTGTGCCACTCCAGAAAAAGCTCTTAAAGTTCTTTTAAAGAACACCAATACATTACAAAACTGTAAAACCTACTACTGTATTATTTGTATTTTTTATGATTAAAGCGTATGAGAATAAATTCAGTTGTCAAGAGTTTGTAGCCTAAAACGTGTGTGATTTAAATCCACAATAAAGTAGCACAAACACCATATGCTTATTGTTGCTGTTATTATAATAGATGCTCTGGTGGACTTTGTCCTGCTCAATAAAGAGTGTCATAGTGACTGAGTGGGTGAGATCAGGTCTTGTGCAAGAGCTGAACTAATCGTGCCTAGTGCTACGGAAGCTGACATAGCTCAGGAAACATCCTTTAAGTTTATAACCCCCTTAAACCACGGCGCTGTGTTGATGGATTGGTTTGACATCAGCGCTGCATGGATAATAATAAGAGCCTGGTGGGAACAGTGTGTATAAAAACACATCACACACACACAGACACACTGTCCATTTAACACGAGTCCTAATGAAGTCCTCTGTGATTTATTTACAGTTATTAATACATACAGCTGCTGAGGATGTTTACTTCATTTGTCATTCAGAATAATGAGCCATAGCAGAGAGGCATTAATGTGAACACTACTGCTGTTTAAACGGAAGCACAAAATAAAAATATGGACATGAGATTTCTAAATGGAACAAAAGCATCTTTAGCCACATGGGACATGGAAGGAGCGGACAAGTTCTGTGTTTTTTCAAATTAAAAGTAAACAAATGTACAGTTTAAAAAAAAAACTTAAATTACGTCTGTGTGACTGACTGGGGGAATGTGGGAGTGACTGGGTGAGTAACAAGACGAATGTATGAAATTCTCCACAGGTGTGAATGTGTGACTGGGTGAGTGTGTGAAACTTTCCACAGGTGTGAGTGTGTGACTGGGTGAGTGTGTGAAACTGTCCACAGGTGTGAATGTGTGAAATTGTGCACAGCTGTGAGTGTGTCAGTGACTGGGTGAGTGTGTGAAACTTTCCACAGGTGTGAGTGTGTGAGTGACTGGGTGAGTGTGTGAAACTGTCCACAGGTGTGAGTGACAGGGTGAGTGTGTGAAACTTTCCACAGGTGTGAGTGTGTGAGTGACAGGGTGAGTGTGTGAAACTTTCCACAGGTGTGAGTGTGTGAGTGACAGGGTGAGTGTGTGAAACTGTCCACAGGTGTGAGTGACAGGGTGAGTGTTTGAAACTGTCCACAGGTGTGAGTGTGTGAGTGACTGGGTGAGTGTGTGAAACTTTCCACAGGTGTGAGTGTGTGAGTGACAGGGTGAGTGTGTGAAACTTTCCACAGGTGTGAGTGTGTGAGTGACAGGGTGAGTGTGTGAAACTGCCCACAGGTGTGAGTGTGTGAGTGACAGGGTGAGTGTTTGAAACTGTCCACAGGTGTGAGTGTGTGAGTGACAGGGTGAGTGTTTGAAACTGTCCACAGGTGTGAGTGTGTGAGTGACTGGGTGAGTGTGTGAAACTTTCCACAGATGAGAGTGTGTGAGTGGCAGGGTGAGTGACTGGGTGAGTGTGTGAAACTTTCCACAGGTGAGAGTGTGTGAGTGACAGGGTGAGTGTGTGAAACTGTCCACAGGTGTGAGTGTGTGAGTGACAGGGTGAGTGTGTGAAACTGTCCACAGGTGTGAGTGTGTGAGTGACTGGGTGAGTGTGTGAAACTTTCCACAGGTGAGAGTGTGTGAGTGACAGGGTGAGTGTGTGAAACTGTCCACAGGTGTGAGTGTGTGAGTGACTGGGTGAGTGTGTGAAACTTTCCACAGGTGAGAGTGTGTGAGTGTGTGAGTGACTGGGTGAGTGTGTGAAACTGTCCACAGGTGTGAGTGTGTGAAACTTTCCACAGGTGAGAGTGTGAAACTGTCCATAGGTGAGAGTGTGTGAGTGAAAGGGTGAGTGTGTGAAACTGTCCACAGGTGTGAGTGTGTGAGTGACTGGGTGAGTGTGTGAAACTTTCCACAGGTGAGAGTGTGTGAGTGACTGGGTGAGTGTGTGAAACTGTCCACAGGTGTGAGTGTGTGAAACTTTCCACAGGTGAGAGTGTGAAACTGTCCATAGGTGAGAGTGTGTGAGTGAAAGGGTGAGTGTGTGAAACTGTCCACAGGTGTGAGTGTGTGAGTGACTGGGTGAGTGTGTGAAACTTTCCACAGGTGAGAGTGTGTGAGAGACTGGGTGAGTGTGTGAAACTGTCCACAGGTGTGAGTGTGTGAAATTGTGCACAGGTGTGTGTTTGTGTAAGTTTGGGTGAGTGTGAAGTGTTTACAGGGAAAAATGAATGGGAAAAAAAGTAATTGACCGTGAGTGATCTGTTTTCCACACTTCCATTAAAGTGGATGATACAGTGATAACAAAGCAGTGCGTCTGTTTGTTGGTTTTCATCTTCCTGCATCTCTTCAGTGACAGATGATTCATTTCTCACTGAACCATAGCTTTCAGTGAAGCACAGGTGAAGCTTTTTTCCCATTTTGTTCTTTTTTTCTTTTCTTTTCCACACAAATCCAATTACCATGAAGAGAAACATCAGGCCTTATGTCTGTGTAAAGGTCACAGGAAGGTTTTCAGTCCAACCCGTTAACCTATGCAGGAGAAAGGTCATTTTAACACTTACTAATAACAAAAGTAAAAATAGACATCTTCTATATTTCTGAACCATTAATGTCCACAGGAGAGAAAATGAGCACTGTGTTAGGCTCTTGACACAAAGGACACTTTAAACATTTTCATTACTTACCTCTGTGTAACTCCACCATATGTGTGAGGTGGTAGGAAGTGAGGTTTTCACAGAGAGGATTTAACGTTGTGTGTTTGTGCGTGTGTATGTTGTGTTGGAGGGCGCGTGGGGGTTGGAGTGGTTGTGTTGGTGGCCATTATTTACTCAGTCCACTCAATATTCAAATGCAGTAAATGTCAAAGTGCTTTGTCTCCACAAGCTTTAGAAAAAACACCCAAGAGGTGTTGATCGTTTATCACCTCTGATCAATACAATCAGGTCAGTGCTTAAGGTTCGGTGTTTATTCATCATGTACAGGACAATTGCCTTTGAGCATTTCTCAGCCGTGGGTGACACTAATGTAAGCACAGTGTATAACACACTAGATTAAACCTGTTTAAAGAACACTATGTACTATTATTAACTTAAAATTACAGCTTCAAAATCACTGTGATGCTACCCTTGGTGTGGCACTGCAGAAACCACACTATGAAACTTTTGGAGGAGGGTAGGATTTAGGGTAATACTGTTAGCCCAAACATTACTCAAAGGACAACACACTGACCTCCATTTTGCCGGAGCTTCTTTGTTTGTTGGGTGATTGTTATTGATCTAATTAGGGTTTAAAGAATTTATTGATCTACTTTTTTGGGTGCTCTCTGTGTGTCCACAGCTTCAACATACGTTCAAACATGTGTGTGCGTATATGTCAAGCTGAGTATGTGAAGTTATCCACAGGTGTGTGTGAGTGGGTGAGTGGCTCACTCAAAACTAATTATGATAACGATATAAGAATGCTAAAAGATTCTGCAGCTATTATATGTGGAAATTAAATACAATTTGCAGACAGTTCTACTTGCTTGATGCTGATTTGCTTGAAACATAGCTCTGTATAAGACATTTCACTAGATAAAATCACTTTAAACATGTGAAGTTATCTAGTTTGGTTAATCTTATCACACAAATAATAATGTGATGCTTCTACAAGGGTTCTTTATTAAAGGAAACAGTTCTATAATGAACTCGAAACACCTGAAGAATGTTTTAAAGGGTTCTATGAATTGTAAATAGGTTCTTTAGATTGAAGAATAATGCCTTCATGATGCAAAGAACCTTCCAGTGTTCAGGGTTCTATATATAATTAAGAACCCTTTATCATTTTTAGAGGAGTTGGTGTGTTCTCCCTGTGTCTGCGTGGGTTTCCTCCGGGTGCTCCGGTTTCCTCTCACAGTCCAAAAACACACGTTGGTGGGTGGATTGGCGACTCAAAAGTGTCCGTAGGTGTGAGTGAATGTGTGTGTGTCTGTGTTGCCCTGTGAAGGACTGGCCCCCCCCTCCAGGGTGTATTCCCGCCTTGCGCCCAATGATTCCAGGTAGGCTCTAGACCCACCGTTACCCTGAACTGGATTAGCGCTTACAGATAATGAATGAATGAATGAATGAATGATCATTTTTAAGAATGTACTTAGAACTTCAGAAAGAGAAATATGACATTTATTCTCCAGATCTCGGATGATTTTACTCAATATGAGACCATTTTGCTCAGCACTGAGTAGATGTTTATTGATCCTGACTGGTTTAATGGTTATAATATCCCTGCTTAGTTCACTGATGCTTTTAAATATTTCCTGCACATTCACTGATATGACATGCATTTGGTTTTGTAGCATATTTACATTCACAGCCAAGGCCTTTAATTGATCACGGTAGGATGAGAGAGAACATGACTCAAAACATGAGTTTGCGTTTGATGCCATATTTCAGCATTAAATGCCTTTTCCCTCTCGTACCACTCTCACTGCTGCAAATACATGATGTAATGGCATCTTAATGTAGGTAATCTTTCAAAGATTCCACACTGGGAGATTGTCCTTAGAGTATTGCTAACCCTTGCCTGCAAAATTATATCTGGCAGGAGACATAGGCAACACATTGTCACTGTCAGAACACAGCCTTCAATCTTCAGCTCTGCTACTTATTTATTTATTTATTTATTTTTATTAACTATCGTTTGAAAATAGAAGACTGGGTTACACTGTGTCAACAGACCAACACAAGTGATATGAACAATATTTTTGTCCCATTTACATTAAAACTGACTTATACTGGAGATACAAGGTTTAGATCCTGCAGCGATAATATCAGATATTTCTCACTGGGAGACTGCTGTAAGAATGTTACAAGATTACACAGATTTTTAATGTGTTTTGACTTATGTGTTTGTATCCCTGGTGTAAAATCACTGTACAAAGTTTAGCTTCTTTTCCAAGTGCTACTAACACATTGGACTCAAAGCACACTTAGAGGAGGACATTAAATGCCCATTTGGGTAGCATTGCACTGACTGATTGAGAAGAGTAGTTTTCAAAATTTGGACCATGCCTGGCCCACACAAAACATCATAACGCAAGTCAAGCCCAGCTCATGACATTGTAACTGAACACTGCAACTGAACTGTAAATGCCCAAAGTGTCACAGATAAGGCCCAAATGGGTTATATCTGCATGCTGAACCTTCAACATGGACGCACTGGTCATTTTGTTGTATATAATACAGTACAATATAATGCAAACTGTTGCAGGTGATAGTAGTAGAGCCTGCACCTTTTATATAATCACAATCACTGTAATGTTTCACATTTTCACATTTATATCCAGCTATCACAGGAGGCACGGATCAGCAGGCAGTGTCACAGTCACACAGCTCCAGGGACCTGGAGGTTCTGGGTTCGATTCCCGCTCCGGGTGACTGTCTGTGAGGAGTTTGGTGTGTTCTCCCTGTGTCTGCGTGGGTTTCCTCCGGGTGCTCCGGTTACCCCCAGTCTACAAATACACGTAGGTATGTGGATTGTAAAAAGTGTCAAAACTGAATGAATGTGTGAGTGTGTGTGTTGCCCTGTGAAGGACTGGCCCTGTGTAGGCTCTGGACTCATGGCGACCCTGAACTGGATAAGTGCTTACAGATAATGAATGAATTAATCCAGCTATCACCAGAAAATAGACTGAAACACTGACACTTTATTTCATCATCTTTAAAGGGATTTTAAACCTAGACTTTAGCTGTAGATGTAATTATACCAACAACCATCCTTCATTAAACCATTCCCCTCAATTCCCCTCTAACTTTTACAGTCTTCTTGGTGAAAATTAAAAAGGAAACTTAAAGAAATGTGCTAAAGGCTGCAGCATTTACAGCGAGGCATATTAAAGTGTAATTACAGTGCATTAAAGTGCACCCTGCTATGTTCAGCTAATTTAACACCATAGCTGAACTCTGAAAAATGCTCACCAATGGGGGGCACGTGGGATGGAAATGTGCCTTGGCTCTGGGCTCTTATATATACTTCTGAGATTTACGACCGTGGCACCGTTGTGCGTCACTAGGGGGTGGCAACACTGATTTTCAGAATGACACATGTCATTCGTGCCTATAGCAGAATTGAAGCAGAGGGGGCGCTGCAGAGGTGAAACCGACAACAATAAAAACGTTATTTTGAAAATCTGGAAAAAACGTGTTAGAATTTTAATAGGAGGTGGTGTATTTTATTGTTGCAGGGCAAAAACTGTCAGCTGTTAATTTAAAAATAGGTCTTAGGGTGTAATTATTCTTTGAAGATTTTTATCTTTGTTAAACAATGACCAACAAAATGCTCCCGGATGTATTGCTGTAGTCACATCACTGTGGGAGGTCTATTAATTATTACACTACTGTTTGAGCACCACCCTGAAAGGAATACTCCTTCTGAAGCAGCTGAGGGTCAGTCCAGATATCAACAACCTAGAAACCTCCGCTCCAGCAATTAAAACTGTATGCATCTGACCTTCTTCATCCACTGCCTCATGAATAATCATGAAGGTGCCTTAAATAATGAGCCAGAAGGGATGTTTTTCCAAGTTAAAACAACAATAATAATAATAATAATAACAACAGCAACATTAAAATATTCACAGTGCAGTGCAGTTGTTTTTCTCTTGCTCTACTCCAGGACTATTTGAATCTGCAAGAGAATGGCTCTTATCTGAGCTCTAATCATGACTGCCTACATGAGGTAGCTCTCATACATGCTCTGTCAGAAAGAGATCCATAAAGAGCTGAAAAATCCAATAGTCCTTTGAAATACAGTAGATACTGGATCAAGTGAATTTAAAGCAGATGAGGTGGATCAGTTAAAGCAGCACTGTGTTTCTCACAGAGAAAGGTTTGGCCTACACCAGGACTAATTTATCACTCCCTGCTGTTCACCCTGACAGGCTGCACCTCAGCTGTGGAGGAGAAAAGGTTGTTAATTGATTCTCACAGAGCAGGTGTCACACCAGGGTTTAGGAGGCTGACAGATTGGGGGAAATTCTAGATGAAGGTGGCTCACTGAGAGTAAATCTGACCGGTTCAATATCTGCCTTTTACTTACTATTACTTCCACTGTGCTCCACTATTTTAAGCCTACACCCTTAAAAATAGAGTCCACTTTTGGTTTCATAAAAAGCTAATTTTGATAAATTTTATATATAATTTTATTTATGATAAATAAAAGGTTAAGGGTTCTACACACACACAAGAAACCAAAAGTGGTTATTCTATGGCATCACTCAACCCCTGTTTGAGAGTAGCCTTTAAATCTTAGTTTTCATGATCTCCATCAATGCATTAGTAATCACCTGGGACACTGACAAAACGGCCATGCAAATCTTTAGCAACCTCACCGGACACCAGTTTAACGTAAACTCAACCCCTTAATACATTTTTAAAATAACTGAATAAATACAGCATTCATTTATTCATTGTCCAGTTTAGGGTTGCGGTAGGTCTAGAGCCTACCCAGAATCAGTGGGCACAAGGCAGAAACACACCCTGGAGGGGGCACCAGTCCTTCTCAGGGAGACGCACACTCACACCTATGATTGGCTTGAGTCGCCAATCCACCTACCAACGTGTGTTATTGGACCGTGGGAGGAAACTGGAGCACCCAGAGGAAACCCACGCGGACACAGGGAGAACACATCAAACTCCTCACAGGAGTTTCATCTTATCTTGTGTATGATTATAATAATTATAACCAACAGGAAACAATGTTTTGATAGAAACGGAACAAAACATTCAATAGATAATAAAATTAATGCAAGGATGGCAACACTTTAGCAACCACCTGGAATAAAATAAGAACAAAATAAGCAACAGCCTGGGAATACCTTGAATAAAATAACAGGAGTGTGTTGTGTTCTCCACTTTCCAAAAACATGTTGGTTTGAGTGTGTGTGTGTGTGTGTGTATGTTTGTGAGTGTATGTGTATTTGTTGCCCTGCGGTAGACTGGTGCCCTGTTTCCCTGCCTTGGGCCCAGTGATTCCGGGTGGGCTCAGGACCCACTACAATCCTTGATAATCTTGATAATTGGTTACAGACAATGAATGAATGAATGAATGATTGAATGAATGATCCCTAACCCTAACCCCTAAAACCTTAAAGGTGTTTATCATTTTAATCAAAAATCACATTTCATACATTTCTGAAGATGTTTCCTCACTATTTGCTGTTCTCTGTTACATTTGTGCTCTAAGCAGGTATAACACACACACATATTAAAAAGACTAAACACCACCACACACACACATTAACAAGACTAAACCCTACCACACACACGCTAGCAATGCTAAACAATCCTAATAAAAACCACCACACACATGCTAATAAACACCGCCACACAAACACACATGCTAATAAACACTGCCACACACACATGCTAATATACGCCGCCACACACACACACACATGCTAATAAACACTGCCACAAACACACACATTGTAATAAACACCGCCACACACACACATGCTAATAAACACCGCCACACACACATGCTAATAAATACTGCCACACAAACACACATGCTAATAAACACCGCCACACACACACACGCTAATAAACACCACCACACAAACACATGCTAATAAACACTGCCACACACACACATGCTAATAAACGCCGCCACACACACACATGTTAATAAATACTGCCACAAACACACATGCTAATAAACGCTGCCACAAACACACATGCTAATAAACACCGCCACACACACACATGCTAATAAACACCGCCACACATGCTAATAAACACTGCCACACAAACACACATGCTAATAAACACCGCCACACACACACATGCTAATAATAAACACCGCCACACACACACATGCTAATAAACACCGCCACACACACACCTGCTAATAAACACTACCAAACAAATGCTAACAAGACTAAACATTGGAGTTACACTTTTATTTTTTGTAGAGACTGATCTCAATAACATTATCCTGGACACAAGAATGCTCTCACAGGCTAAATTTAAGTAAAAAAAATAATAATAATACAATGGGAGCTGTGGTCACAGCTGGTCTCATTCAAAATTAAAATCCCATTTCTCCCCAAAATCTCCTGGAAATTTAAATTGAGCCTCATTTTCATATTGGGTGTTTATATATATATATATATATATATATATATATATATATTTAAGGCTTCTTTTATTGCCTTACAAAAGCCATTCTCTTCTATGACACACTGCTGTAAAAGACCAGAGGCTTGTGAGTCACTCCAACATTGTCTTTCTAACCTTTTCATGCTCCACACACTGTTAAATAAGATGATGCAGCTGTGGTGACTAAGAGAATGTACAGGTGAAATACGTTTATACAGTAGAGACCAGGTTTGATTTCAGAAGATATTAAAAGAAGAAAAATACAAACATGAGAATACAAATAACTTCCACAAAGAACCAGATGTCCAAAACCAAAGAGAAATGACGAGTTGGACCTGGTGGCATCAGAAAAGCCGTCCTTATCATATAAACAGCTCCACTCTCTTCAGATCTGAACACCTCCACAGCTCTGTGTCCAATCCTTCCTTTCACTGAGAGATGAACAACTCAGCAGCATGGTTCTGTTGTTTCTCCGTTCTCATTTTATTAGTTTTGCTCAGGTTTTATTTTCTGGATGTTCCATTTCTCAGGTTTTGCTAAGTTCTCTGAATTTTCACTCTTTTTTTTACCTCAGTTTTTGCTCAGGTCTTAATTTCTTTGCTTATCAGTTCCTCAGATTTTGCTCTGGTTTCTCTGTTCTAATTTTCTCATTTTTTTGCTTTCATTTACTCTTTTAGCTCATGTTTCTTATTTCTCAGGTCTCATTTTCTCCATTTCTGCTTGGTTCCCCTATTTATCCATTCTCATTTTCTAATGTTTTGCTGGGTTTTCTTATTTCTTTGTTCTTGTTTTCTCCATTTTTTTTCTTGGTTCTCTTATTTTTCCACTGTAATTTTACCATTTTTTTGGTTCTCCTATTTCTTTATTCTCATGTCTTTCATTTATTTTTGGTTGGTTCTCCTGTTTCTTGTTTTCATCATTTTCTCTCAGAATAGTTCTGATGTCAGAAGTGGAGCAGATTCAAGAAGATTTGTTGATGACCTTGTTTTCTTATGGTTGGTCTCATGGTCTTATTTCACAGCTTATGGACTGGTAGGGTACAGATATAGCTTTTATTCAATAAAATGTCTCGTTTAACCATGTGACGGTTGACACTAATGTGTATGTCTGTATATAACACAGAGGTTGCAACAGAGAGACGTTTGCATGAAACTTCACATAAGTAAACAACCCTTTAGAATGAATGATGGAGGTGTGGCTGCATATTTCTCTGAGATAAAGAACCAAGCTGGAAATTGCATGAAGGAAACGTTGATGGCTAAATACTTCTCAACATTTTGTTTACTATGTGCATTTGTCCCTGAAGCTGAAACGTGAATAATTTTGACGGGAAATGAAATAAACAAAAACATTTCCAATCTGTTCTTTATTGTTGACAGAAACCAGTCAGATCTCACAATGCCTGTCTTTCTTTCTAAACCTGTCAACTGTCATCAAATGAGCCGCTGTGTTATTGTTCTGGAGGCTGCAACACTGACTGGAAATGGGCTGATGTTTGCAGCCGTCTTTGAGGATGTTAATTGCTCTGTGTGTAACACACTGCTGTCTGAGAGCCGGTGAAGGGAAGCGCTTTAATTGGACAGTGGGACACTTAACCTCCACACAAACCCCAAACAGCCCTCATCAAAAACAGGAGAATCACTCCATTATTCATCTACACTCAACAGCATCGGACTCACTGACATCTCTACAAACAGACAGACAGACAGACAGACAGACACTAAAACACACTCTCAGAGTCCTACAGAGAGACAGAGACAGACAGACACACTGTGTTTGTTTATATCTAATGTGCGAGAACCTGCCGAAAGGTTTTGAGAAACATAGCTGTCTGTCTGAAAGTGTGTGACGTTTATTTGGTGTGGATTGTGTAGTGAGGAGACTTTTAAAAACCCTGTACACTGTCAGAACAAAACTGTCATTGTGGTGGTACCTTCAAAGGAAACATATACTGTACCTTTAGTTAGGGAACATAATTGTACCTTACCGTAATCTTTAATTGTAGATTTTACAGTTGTTTTGATATGCTCCATTTCAGCTCCAGGATATATGTTGTTTTATTTTACATAGTTCTTTAAAGTAACACTAGGTAGCACCATCAGAGGTGCTATTCTCCCTTTACAGATCTGTGAAGCATTAAAAAAATTTTAAACTGAAAAAAATACAGCAATAAAATATAAATCTGTAAAATTAAAATAAAAACAAAAGATTGCAGATACTCCCCTCTCCTTCTGGAAAAGAGAATGTGAAGTACCTTCAGGGACCATAACTGGATTTTAACACCACTAATAATAATACCAATAATATACGTCTACAGTACCTTGTTTCTGAGAGTGTAGTGTAGACCAGACAAGATAGAAGGATATATAGCATCAGACAGACAGGCTCACAAACTGATGGATGGATGATGGATGAAAATAAAGATACACAGCATTATCTAAAGATAACTACAGTATGGACCAGAGAAGTTCTAATGACAGGTGTGAGGTAGCTTTAACCGTCTATGATTAATTTGACATTCAGGCTGGAGTTACACTCTTTAACATCATGTTATCTTTTCTTCTGTCACGCTCTCTGTCCATCCCTCCATACCTCCTCAGTATCAGTGACAGAACAGTCGCATGAAAGTGATCAGAACTCCATTAAAGTCCAATCAAACACAGAGGAGAGGCGTCCCTCGATGAGATCTCTCAGAAACATGACACTGAGACTTCACTAACTGCTTCCTACACTCGGGTCCCTGTGTTTGTGTAATTGAAACCAATACATTATGAGACAGCTTCATTTAGACAGTCTATACACACACACACACACACACACACACACACACACATACACACACAAAAAACACACACATACACCTGGTGTAGTACCCGGGGAACACTAGGAGGTTAGTTGCCTTGCTCTAGGGCACTTGATCCATGGACATTGAGGGAGGAGAAAGAGCTGTACCTTCACTCTGCCCACCCCTATTTTTCTGCTGGGGATCCAGAGTCCTGGGTATCCTGGGGGCCTTGGCTGACCAAGATGTCCAGGAAATAAATGGAAGCATAGACACCAGGCAAGTACCAATTTAACATAAAAATCTACGATAGAAACATACTCAGTCTGTGGTGTAATGAAGAAACACTGACCTTAAAGCAAACTGTAAGGAAATTAGAGCGGAAATGGCGGTCGACAAAACTGGAAGTATTTCACTGTGCCTGGAAAGACAGCATATCTGTCCTCCCTGACTGAACATAATTTTTTATGGACTTTTTTAACAACAAGATTGAAAATATTAGTATATTTTCAACAAATTCCATATTATTCAATCCAGCTTGTCCGTCATCTGGTATGGCTGATATAGAACAGAACATTGAAGAAAGATTAGAGGCCTTTGAACCACTTCCACAGTTAGATCTGAAGAAAATTCATCGAATTGTACGGCCTGCACACTTGATACAATACCAACAAAACTATTTAAAAAAGTTTTACCCGTCATAATTAATTACCTTTAACTATCATCAATTTGTCCCTGATCAAGGCTGTGAATCCATGTTACTTCTACTAGACCTCGGTCCAGCTTTTGATACATGATTGATACTTGACCATACTATTCTGCTAGAAAGACTAAAAAACATGGTTGGAATTAGAGGAACGGTCCTATCATGGTTTAAGTCTTACCTTACAGATCGCTACCAGTTCATTAAAGTAAATAATGTCTCCTCTATTCACATAAAAATGAGATTTGGAATTTCCCAAGGCTCCATTTTAGGACCTTTATTGTTCATATTATACATGCTGCCACTGGGCAGAGTTATTAGCAGGCATGGCATTACCCTCCACAATTACGCTGATGATACTCAGTTATAAATATCAGCCAAATCAGACAACTAACCAACACTGAAGAAACGGAAGGACCTTGTAAAAGATGTGACGCACTGGATGCTGTACAATTTCTTTCTACTAAACAGCGCCAAAACCGAGGTTCTTCTTCTAGTAGCCCAAAACCTACTATAAATAAGGTATCAGACTTAATACAAAATTTTGCTGACTTCCCTGTTCTTCCTAACAAAATCATCAGCTAAAAATCTGAGTGTTGTTATTGACTCAGATCTATCATTCATTCATTCATTACCTGTAACCATTTATCTAGTTCAGGGTCGCGGTGGGCGCAAGGCGGGTATACACCCTGGAGGGGGCATCAGTCCTTCACAGGGCGACACACACTCACACACTCACACCTACGGACACTTTTCAGTCACCAATCCACCTACCGACATGTGTTTTTGGATCGTGGGAGGAAACCAGAGCTCAGATCTATCATTTGATCAGCACATAGGTAACAGTACAAAAACAGATTCCCTACATCTTCGTGACATTGCTAAGTTAAGAAATGGCTTATCCATTGCCAGACGCTAAAGAATTATTTCATGCTTTTATTACATCACGATTAGATTATTCCAATGTGCTACTATCAGGATGCTCCAGCAGAAACCCGAGTAAACTCCAGCTAATGCTGCAGCCAGCCTCACTAAACTAGAAGATTTGATCACATCAGCCCAGTTTTTTCAGCCATTCATTGCCTTCCAGTTAAATTCTGTATTGATTGCAAAATTATTTTACTAAAGTTTAAAGCCCTGCATGGTCTGGCCCCTGAATACCTGCGATACCTCATCACGCATTAGGAACCACCAAGATTACTCAGCCTCTTCATAAGACTTCAGTGGGGGTAAAGCTTACTCCTACAAAGCCTCTCAGCTCTGGAAGAATCTTCCATCTAGTGTTTGGGACGCAGACACAGTCACTATGTTTAAGTCTAGACTCAAAAGCCACTTGTTTAGTTTAGCTTTTGGCAACAAACCTCTTCTTCTACTTTAAGGTTGTCGTTTCAGGAACTCATGGACATGGGGAATCATAGTAAACTCGGACGATGTGCTCTGCGGTCCTGTGCTCACAATTTCTCTTGTTTGAGCAGTTGGATGTCATTGTCTGAGGATGCACTAATGTCTGTGCTCCTTCTGGTTTACCTCCTTCCAGTCAGTTACAGTCAGATCTGTCACTGCACTAATGAAAATATTCACATACTCTTTTCTACTGCACTCAACCAAACTATGTGCTACTCTTTACTGTTTTCTGAGAAAATGGTGGCCCATCGATGGAAGATTGTTTGCTCAACTCTCCTGCGGTCCACAGCAGACCAGCTGCTCACCTCCATCTACGGCTGCCAGCCTCAGACCACTCACCATTACTCACCATCATCAATTACACTGAAGTAGAAACGGACTCAGATTAGCAACACGCTGACTGATGCTTCCAGTAGTTTAATCAGAGGTGGATGGATCCCCTTTGTGAGTTTCTTCCTCCAGCCTGGAGGGAGTTTTTCCTTAGCTAGCTAGCTCACAGTGAGCTATGATTCAAACGATATTTTCTAATACTAATTATGTACAGTTGCTTTGAGACAACATCAGTTGTAAAAATAAATTTGATTTGATTTGATTTGATTTGAGGGTAAATGCTGAGAAACACGATTCTCCCCAAAGCTGAAATATGGATAACTCTCACTTGACGACTGTTAAACTGAGAAAAGATGTTAAAAAAACAACAACAACGAGAGCCTGAGAGCATTTGCAGAGCGCTTCATTGCCCACACAGTGTCCATTCTTAATCAATGAGGACGGTGAAGTTTACTCCCACACAACTCACACACTAACCCTCCCTGGAGCTTGGTGAAGATAGGGCTGCTCCGGAGCACTACAGGGCTACAACAATAATGCCACACATTTCAATCTCCATTTTATGCCTCTCTGAGTGTGGTGCTTATTGCTGGGCTGTTTTTTCTTCTCACGCTCTCATCCCAGTAGGCCCGTTTTCCAGATGTGTTTTTCTCCAGTCATGAAAGATGCTGCAGATAGAGAGGGAATGAGTGTGACTCCCTCTCCTCTGTGGTGCAGATGAGCGAGGCGCTGAGGCAGGGAACTCGTTTGCTGAGATTGCCTCGCTCTAGAGCTCGATGGCTTCAGCAGGTGGCGGACAGATTATTGGAAACATTCATCACTCAGCTCCTGGATGCTGGAATGGAGTGTGCATGCCAGAGGCCAGTGCCAAACACAGCTCTGAAGTGGAGGCTAATTAGTGTCTGAACTGGACACAGAAGCAGACTTCAGGGCTGTGGTAGAGGTCATAACTGTACCCGAGTTTTCAGATGAAATAATACCAAAATTGTTATTATTATTATTATTATTGCAATGTACATCTCAAGGTGAAGACTGCCTTGGATAAATATGTTCTGCTCGTCTTAGCAGTGTCAAACAAAAACTCAAAAAAAGTAAAAAAGTAGGTTAAAGCACATCTGTATTTACAACTCCAGAAGCTATTATACATCCCCTGGTTTACAGTGATCCTCCAAAATGCCTGACTTTAGGGGTGTGTCTACAGATGGGCTGGGCTGGGCCGGGCTGGGCCGGGGTGGGCCTCCCCCTCCCCCTCCCAGACGAGTCATATTTGTGGTGCTGTATAGAACCATTTTTAAAACGTGCTTTGAAGAACCATATATGTATACATTTCTAATCTATCTGAGGAGCCCTTTCATGAAGCAAAGAATTCCTTAAGCATGCAAATGTTTATTTGGGTGTTCATAACTTACAATGAGAAAGTTTAATACCATCTTAAGAAGAAAATCAAGCTTCGAAGGGCTATTTTTGACAAAATTACAGGGAGTGGGTTTTTCCAATAAATCATGGCTGGACATCCTAGAAAAGCTGGATGCTTTAAGCTTGAATTACACCTCCTCTCCCTCAAAAAAAAAAAATAAATAAAATAAAAATTTGTTTTACTGAGTGTTTTGGAGAATCTACCACAGTTCTTTTAAAAAGTTGGATTTTCACACTTCTTTTTTCATGAAAAACTCAGGAGCCTTCATTATGTTTTTATTTTTTTAATAATTATAATAGACATGCAATTATTAGCCCCCTCCGGGGTGTATTCCCGCCTTGCGCCCAATGATTCCAGGTAGGCTCTGGACCCATCGCGACCCTGAACTGGATAAGAGCTTACAGATAATGAATGAATGAATGAATTAATGAATGCAATTATTTTTTTTTTGCAACATTATTATTATTAATGGTAAAGTAAATCTAAAATGTGTTTGTACTGACTCAATGCAGAATTCACAAAATAAATATCTATAACAGAATTTGTACTTAAGAAAACAGGGTGCCTAAAACCTTTGCACAGTACTGTATTTATATATTACCAGTCAAAAGTCTGGACACATTTGTCTCGATAGTCATTGGTGGAATAGGGCTATTCACTGTATGGTCCAAGTTATGGTCTCAAGCACATTAAGGAGGCGAGCAGTTCTACAAATTTCTAACCCTTGACGAGGCCACAGCTGTTCACTGAAAATTATTCCAGGTGACGACATCATGAAGCTGATTGAGAGAAACGCCCAGAGTGTGCAAAGCTATCATCAAAGCAAAAGGTGGCTACTTTGAAGAATTTAAAACACATTTTGGTTTGTTTAACACTTTTTTGTTTGCTACATATTTCCATATGTGTTCCTTCATAGTTTTAATGTATAATTTATTCATTTACAAAGTAGAAAATAATAAAAAAAACAAAGAAAAACTTTGAATGAGGTATGTCCAAATTTCTGACTTGTACTGTACATTTACATTATGTGGAAAATGGTCCAAAACAAAGGGAACCCTCCCTGAGTGGGCGTGTCCAAACATTTGACTGGTATTGTATATATATTGCCCACCCTAATAATGCAACGACCCACCCAAAGAATACATCCTAGACTCTGCTTGAGTGATTGCTATAGACACTGCTTAGACCCATAGAATCAACGCATCTTCACCTAGTGAAACATCTGCACACTTCACAGTTCTCAAAAAATGAAAGTCTAACATGCTTTTAATTTGATGGTGAATTATAGCGTTCTACCAGCACCTCACTAATTGTTAGGAGTCCTGGATTTTCTCTATATCTCCAAAAAATGAAATTCACTTGTGCAGAAGGTCTCTGTAGATCATACTGGTGGTTTTTACACCACCTCAAGTGTGTATTTGTGTTTTTATTGAAGAGTCATTGCAGATTAAAAAGGACAAACACAAACAGGGCAGAAGGATTGTTGAGGATTGTTAGGTCTGATAGGGTTAATGGGTTCTGGGATGGAGGGATGGAGGGGGCTGCTTTATTCTAGCCTGGAGTGTGTGATTTTGCGCTGAAAGACGTCTCTCTGCATCATTAGATCAGTGAAGCCCTCGTGACTCTGGGCTGGAGAATGATGAATCTGAAGAGCAGAGACACACAGAGATACGTCACACAGCATATGATGCTACAACGTCATATGATGACATACCCTCATATCACACCACTATGCTGTTATATTATACCTTAATACCATTAGGATATTATACCTTCACCACACTCATTACCCTGTCGTAGCATCGTACTGTCTAAATATAGAACATACACACGGCTGTGACATCATCACATGTGTAAACATGATTGGCCGTTAAAGGAACACTGGGTAACATTTAGACAGTTAACTGAATAATTCAAAGTGGTAACCGAGTAATTGGTAGTAATTACAGGACAATTCTTAGCTGAGTAGCCTCACGTGTGATATGCAGAAACGCATGCGATTAGTCTGGTAATTTCCCGGAGCGCTAAACCTGAACCGTACTGGTTAGAAAAATGACACCATTTAAAACAAATACTCTATTAAAAATTAAATAGCTTTTAATGGTTTCTCTGTTACAGGTCTAGGTCCGGATTCGGACCGTGGGCCGCCTATTCGTGACAAGAATACATACAGGATACTGATTATTAAATTGTAGTTACTGGAATAATGCATGTGCTTCCTAAATTAGGTAGCATCACTAATGCAGTTTTAGACTGATTCATACTGTAATTCATAGTCACTCGCTTTGTTTTCTTTAATGTTTTGTTCCTTTGAATAATGTGTGTGTGTGTAATTGCTTGGATCTTTTATTTATTTCAATTGTCTGTGGCTTCTGAAATAAGGCCCCAAGGAAAATGCCTGTAAAATACAAAAGCAGTGATTAAATATGAGGGGTTAATATCGCACTCATTATTTCAGCTTGTGTTGGCCATGTGGCACATGTTCACCTGAGGCCTGTTGGTGAAAGCTGATTGTATACGGACAAATAAACACCACAACAAGCATGAAACTCATTAAAAACATACAGACACTTGTTCCGGAGCTGAGGCTTGCAGAGACCACCATTTCCGCCTGATTTCACTTTGAATTTATAAAGCCAATGTCTCCAGTTCTGGTTATTAGTGATCAATGCCCTTTGGAGAACATGGAAAGTGGGATTGCTCATAGTGTCCACTAATTGATGAGATATTGACCCCAGAGACATAACCTATCAGCTAATAAAGAATTATTGGCAGAAATAAATGTGAAATGAGTTGTGTTTACATCCAATGCACTTTTTGCAAATAAACTTCAGATGACGTAGGCCCCTGTGATCAGGGATAACATCGAAATGAGGGGGAGGGAGAGATCTGAGTGGGTAGTTTATATCAAAAACACACTTTATATCAAAAAGCTTGTTAAAACATTTGTTTGTTGGGGCATCTGTGTAATTTCTGTGGCGTAGATATTGCTCATAATGTTTTGAGTGGTAAGTGAAGTGCTGTGTGGTGTCTGATTTTGCGCAGTGCTGTATGTGTGTCTACTACAGGGTGGGCCATTTATTTGGATACACCTTAATAAAATGGGAATGGTTGGTGATATTAACTTCCTGTTTGTGGCACATTAGTATATGGGAGGGGGGAAACTTTTCAAGATGGGTGGTGACCATGGCAGCCATTTTGAAGTCAGCAATTTTGGATCCAACTTTTGTTTTGGAAGAGGGTCATGTGACACATCAGACTTATTGGGAAGAACACAACAGTGTTCTTGCTTTTAATGTAACTTTATTCTTTCATGAGTTAATGAAAGAATGAGTTAAAAGTCAGCTTTTAAAAAACGAGGTGTTCTGATTCTGCTCTGCTTCTGATGTCAGGTGCAGAGATTTTAGAATTGCCCCACCCCCTCATCTGACTCTGTCCAATCACAACACTGGACCCATTGACGTGAGGGCACAAAGATGAGGTAAAACACTGCAAAACAGAAACAGCACTGAGAAATAAGAGCACTGCAAAAACGGAGAAATCTAGAACAGAGAATAAAGAGAACCAAGCGAAAATGGCTAAAAACCAGAGCTTCTGTTCTTCATTACTATACTTTTTAGGGACAATTTTCATAAACATTGTGCTGCATAGTAAAAGTGTCTCTCCACCGTATATTCACTATTATGCTGCAGTTTCTCATTGCAGCTCTGTTATGCTGCAACTTAATTAAACAGCACCACAAGATTTCAGAATTACACACAGTGCTATATAAATAAAGAATACCGCTGTTAATATTTTAAATTCCAGAATAAATGGAAAATATTTCTCCTTTTCAATTTATTTATTTTCTCTCTCTAACACGTACACCAGTTTGTTTTTAGGCATTGTCAGGACTATACATAGACTTCCTAAAGCCAGCTTAAAACCTTAAAATATACGGACTTCCCCACAAGGCAGAGAAGTACACACAATGTGAGTGTGTAAACATGTTCCCGCAGCAACATATATACCCGATACATACACACATTCACACACTCACATTAGCCCGCTCTGTGAAAGTGGAGGTGTGGTGATGTGATGTGATGACGTTGGGAGTGAAGGGTCACTGTGGATCTGAGGTTCGAGATTGAGACACAGCAATGAGATACCTCTGGGCTCTGAGCTGTGTATGAGACGCAACCGTGTGTGAGGTGTAGAATCCACTTACACCGACAGAGACTGAGGAGCCGGACCTTGGAGATGATGAATTCTTTCATTATTCCAAATTAGATTTCAGACAATGGTTTTAAGGCTGCTGTCACATGCCTCTGGAGCACCAGCAATAATAAGAGAAACGCTGCTAATGTGAAAACAACTCCATGGTGTCTCCACCTGCTATTTTAGTCTGGGATAGCATCAGGCGGTGCATTCCTGTGAGATTCATGTAAGAATTCATTCTCTAATTTAAAGCCTCTCTCTCTCTCTCTCTCAAAGCCTTAAAGGAAAGGTCCAACAAAAAATCAGACGTACAGTTTCACCCCTATCCCACAATCACTCCAACAGTCCCCACACAAACCTACAGATTCTCTTTTTTAAAGGTGGTTCAATCTTCCCAGTGTGGATTAGAACACAGTATGTGTTTACATTCATTCATTATCTGTAACCTCTTATCCAATTCAGGGTCGTGGTGGGTCCAGAGCCTACCTGGAATCATTGGGCGCAAGGCGGGAATACACCCTGGAGGGGGCGCCAGTCCTTCACAGGGCAACACAGACACTCATATTCACTCATACCTACGGACACTTTTGTGCCAATCCACCTACCAACGTGTATTTTTGGACTGTGGGAGGAAACCGGAGCACCTGGAGGAAACCCATGCAGACACGGGGAGAACACACCAAACTCCTCACAGTCACCCGCAGAAACCCACGCAGACACGGGGAGAACACACCAAACTCCTCACAGACAGTCACCCGGAGGAAACCCACGCAGACACAGGGAGAACACACCACACTCCTCACAGACAGTCACCCGGAGCGGGAATCGAACCCACAACCTCCAGGCCCCTGTAGCTGTGTGACTGTGACACTACCTGCAAACAACAACAACATAATCCTTTATTAATGTATGTGTTATTGCCAAAGTCTCTTTTTTGACAGTTATCAAAATAACGTGTTCAGGTAAAAAAATTTTTTAACTACGTGGACATGACATGTTCATGAAGACTTCACTGTGTCTCCGAACGCCGTGGTCAGCCAGGGGAGTCTTGTGACGAATTCTGACTCATATTTAGAAACCTGAATCTATGAACTGAAGATATAAGTTCATGAATAGAACAGAAATCACCAGCGTAAGTCTATATATCGGATTCTGTGTGGTGGGATCCACAGAGACGGAAAAGCCGGACCCTCACAGAAGAAGACGAATTCTTTCATTATTTTAAATTAGATCTCTCTCGACGGGTTCAGGGCTGCTGTCGTGCACCTCTGGAGTGCTGGCCATAATAAGAGAAACACATAGAGCTGCAAAGCAACACAGAAACTACACAGTCATCACCTCCCCTGTGGTGCTGATGTGTAGCGTCATCTGTTTTATGAAACGTTCATGCTCTCGGAGCCAAATCCTCTCAGGAGGATCCTTCCATAAATGTGTGTGTATTTTCCCTGTCATTTCACGGATCAATTCTCTCTCCTTTCACTCCATCTGCTCCTTTTTAATATGCATTTTACTGCATGCTACACAGCTTAAAAGAGGAATGCAAAAAAAAATAGTTTACAAGCAAAATAAGATGATGTTCATCATTCTTACATTTTTTTAAACATAAATTACAACTCACACAGGACACAAATTGCTTTGTAATCGCGGAATGAAGTTTATGCTCCGCGGAGTACATCCCCCACATGGGGGCAGCCATGATTTAAACAAAATTTCATACAGAATCTCTGACACATACTGGCCAGTAGGTGTCAGTCTGTTTCATTATGTGAAGAAGAACCAGGGGAGGAAATGCTTGAGTGCTCTTTAAAATATATATATGTGCAAAAGTTCGCGCAATACCAGGTTAATTACGTACTGCTAATACCAACTCACCGCAACCCTGAACTGGATAAGCCACTAGACAATGAATGAATGATGAATGAATAATACCACCTCTACTACTACTACTACTAGTATTACAACTATCACCAATAGTACTATTACCACTGCTACAGCTACAGCTACAGCAACTGCTACTACTTCAATTTGCAGTACTTCTTCCACTGTTACTGCTACCAGTTCTACTACGATCACACATACGCTATTAGCAATGAAGTTTCTCTGCTGATATTTTACACTATGCACAATTTATGTTTATTTGCTACATTTAACAACAAAAAACATGACCTACATTTTAAGTGTGTCATTATAAAGTATTTTAATTTTGAAAATCAACAAAATATGCTGTTTTTTCAGGGGACCTCCAAACTAAACTCTCCAATTGAATTTCCATCATGAATTATTTATTGCTCAGTCACACCCCCACCACAGCCAAACAAAACAAGCCTGTCCAATAATTACAGAGTCATGATAATACATTACAGATTGGGTGTCGGTCTTGGCCGGTCTCACTACTTTTACACTCCACCTTAATAATGAATTCCACATTATTATTTTATATCTGTATTATGACACGGCTGAATGGGTGGCTGCCTCTTTTAATCAGTCAAAGCTGAGATCAATGCGAATGAAGTTATGTTAATGAGCAAAGCACTGATAAGTGTCAAGAGTTGTGAACAAAATACTGGGATCATACTGTGGCTCATTACATTGTGCTAATAGGTCTCAGTGCTTTCAAAGTAAAAGCTCTCCAGAAAAAAACTAAATTCACAGGACAACCCTAATTCAAATGTCTTGACTTTCGAGGTCAAATTTAATGCAATAACCTTTGGTCCATTATCAGGACTTTGGAAGAACAGGGTGAATTAAGGCTAACAAAATATGCAGAGCAACATGTGAACTACAGTCTGTAATTGTAGAACAGTAAAGTGCTACTGTACGGTCAGTGGAGCTGATACAATGGACAGTGAGGGTAAAAACATGCAGGTAGCTTTAATCCTATGGCTGATTGCTATATATAATAACCTAATTATACTCTCCGAATAAAACATTAATGAGGATAAGATATGTTCTACAAGATAATGACTCTCAACATACAGCTAAATATCAAGACACCTATCAACATATTTCAAACAGAGAACTAGCTGGGTTTCTCATAACAATGTACTGGCCATCCCAGAGCCCATGTGTTTGAGACGGCTACTCCTAGGACTAAAATCTGAATGGCAATAGAATATAAGCAACACGTGGAAACAGTCAGAATAAAAATATGATACATCACTGACAATATTAAACACACATGAAGAAACATGACTCATCTAAACATCAAAACCAAGCATAAGCAGAAGTACATATGAGCTTCTGAGGTTAGTGGAAGAGCTCAAAGCAAACAATAAACTACTGCATGATTTGTTGGAGTCTTATTTGCATATGGCAGCCAGGCTAATATCACAACAATTACAAACTAGATATTGCAGTCCTGTCATACCTAAGGCGAAGGCTGTGAGAACATACAGCTTCTGTCCAAGCTCCACAGTGTTTGCTGTTGTTATTTTGGTCTAGAGTGTTATTTCGTTGGTTGGTACAATTCTGTAGTGGCACTTTTCCACTGCATGGAACCTACTCTACTCGACTTTACTCTGCTTTTCTGTCCCCCACCCTTGCTGTTATAAACCCTGGAACAGGGTTCTTGTTTAGTCCCTGCTCTCTTGTGGTTCAGAGCAAGCCAAGTAAGGACTAAATCGTAACATGTAAACCTTGCAGAGCGCTGATTGTCCAGAGAGACCTGTCACTTTACCTCACGCAATGCAGGCGTCCAGCACAAACTCGTCATCTGTAAAACTCCAGCTACATGACTGGAGGTTCAAACGCTCCTGTGGCTGATGAAAGAATTCAGTGAGAAGTGGACACTGCAACAAGGAAGGAACAAACTCTACTGATCTGTCTGAACTGATGACGGAGCTGTGTTCAATCCCAAATAACAACACGCCAATACACAATGCGTAAACAACGCTTAATGTTACAGCTGCCGTTGTTGTGGTTTCTAAATCTCGCTGTACTAGTTAGAAATAGGGTTTTGAGAAGACACCAGATACATTTCTGCAGAGATGTGGGAGTGGAAAACTGGCCAGGGACCAGGGACCAAACAGAGTAGAGTCCAGTAGGGTATGGAGGAATCATCAGGAAACTTGTACATTTTTGTTCAGCAAGAAAACAAACTCTGCAGTCTGTTCACGTTGGTTTCACTCATGAACCCATGAACTGTGTAGCCCCTCATTACATGATGGCAAGGGTCAAAACCTGGTCTGTGCCTCAAGCATTTGGAGCTTTCAGAATATGTAAGCACCTTCAAGTCACATGAAAGGCAGGCTTCAAGGCTCTTCTCTGTCCTGGCTCCCAGATGGTGGAACCACATTTACTGACCTTTACTGTCTGAACTGTGGAGTCCCTCGTGGTCTTCAGATGCAGGCTGAGTGCCACTGACCCAAACTGATTCAGATCTCCTTTAATGTTTGGGTACAACAGGGGAACTTCTAAATATTTTTACTACGGGATTTTCATCATCTCATCAGCCTTTTTAATATGAGCTATTAAATTAGATATTAATAATAGAAGCTTCCAGGAAATCTGTTTAACATGATTAAGCTGTAGGAACATTATACAATTAAAACAGATCATTATTGATCTCACATAATTAGTTTCATAGTAGTTACTTAATAATTCATCCCACCCGGTGTCCAAAATGATACCATATTCACTATTCCCTATATTACTCACTATAGAGTGCACTATTATAAGGAAGTGAATTCAGGAGGGTACTGAACAATTTCAGGCTCTAACTCGTGGGTTTTTTACCAAACAAGGTGGTGGATTATGGGTACCCACTACAGTACTTTTTTGTGGTGAATTTTGGGATTGTTTGAGGGTCTTGAAAATTGTCCACTATTTTTTTGGACTCTAAGGGAACTATACCCACAAGTAATACAAAAATAATAATAGTGAGTGGTTCATATTTGTCTGTTAATTACATAATAGTCATATCATAAAAGCATACACACCTTATATACTAACCCCATAATAATAAGTGTCAACCCCAACCCATTGCACATGATCCTAAAACCACCATGCTCAGTGTCAAAAGGGAATCTACCTAAAGTATGCAGAGCAACAAATGGAACATTTGTTTTTGTAATTTTTTTTGTAATTTAATGTAATTGTAGAACTACAAAGTGCTTGAAACGGGGGTGGTCTAAAAACGGGGGTGGGCTTATCTGTGTATATCCTCATGTTGTCATTTTAAAATGGTCAGTTGCTGAAGGCATCACAGTGGACTGATTATCGTGGCTCTGCCTTGACGTCACAGTGGAGGGCGGCCACTCTCGAGCGGACGTCACAATTAAGGATTGGAACGCTGTGGGCGTCACAGTTAGGAAGGACGGAGTGGAATGTAGTGGATGGGGGCGTGGACAATTTGGACCTATATCAGCTGTGAGTGGGGTGTCCTCGCACTTCAGAAACGCAGGAGATGAGGTGCGCGTACCGGCTTTTACGCAGGCAGCGCGCACACTGTGCACGGCCCTGAACCGCGCGCGCACAGGTAGTCTTTCAGCACCATGAACGACTCTCTTCTGCTGTTGAACGACGACGGAGGCTCCTCGCGCTCCGGTCCTCTGCGCCTGGACGTGCGCTCGCTGGTGACGTCGGCCAGCATGTTCGCGGCGGGTGCGCTGGGCAACGTGGTGGCGGCGGGGGTCCTGTGCGCGAGCCGGCGCGAGCAAAAAGAGACGGCTTTTTACACGCTCGTGTGCGGCATGGCCGTGACCGACCTGCTCGGGACGTGCTTCACGAGCCCCGTGGTGATCGCCACGTACGCAGCCGGCCGCTGGCCCGGGGGCGCGCGCCTTTGCCACTTCTTCTCCTCCTCGATGCTGTTCTTCGGCTCCGCGGGGGTCTCCGTGCTCTGCGCCATGGCCGTGGAACGCTACGTGGCCATAGACCACGCCTACTTCTACTCGCAGCGGCGCGTGGACGGCCGCACGGCGCGCGCAGCCCTCGTGGTCGTGTACGTGGCCAACGTTGCGCTCTGCGCGCTCCCTAGCCTTGGATTCGGCAGGCACGCGCGCCACGCGCCGGGGACCTGGTGCTTCCTGGACTGGCGCGCGACGGACACCGCGGGAGCCGCATTCTCTTACCTGTACGGGGGGGTCATGCTGACCCTCGTCGCTGTCACCGTCGCGTGCAACTGTGCTGCGTGCAGGTCCCTCGTGCGCATGAGCCGAGAGACGCGCGCGGGGCTCCCTGCGGTGGCGTCCGCTGCAGAGATGCGCATGTTCTGGACTCTCATCCTCATGACTATCGTGTTCCTCGTCTGCTCCGTTCCGCTGGTGGTGAGTCTAGACTATCTCCACCTGCATTACCCCACCTGTTTTATTCCACCTGTATTACCCCACTTGTATTAACCCACCTGTTTTATGCCACCTGTATTTCTCCACCTGTATTACTCCAACTTTATTTCTCCACCTGTATTTCTCCACCTGTATTACTCCAACTTTATTTCTCCACCTGTATTACTCCACCTTTATTTCTCCACCTGTATTTCCCCACCTGTATTTCTTCACCTGTATTACTCCAACTGTATTACTCCACCTGTATTACCCCACCTGTTTTATCCCACCTGTATTTCTCCACCTGTATTACCCCACCTGTTTTATCCCACCTGTATTTCTCCACCTGTATTACCCCACCTGTTTTATCACACCTGTATTACTCCACCTGTATTTCTCCACCTGTATTACCCCACCTGTTTTATCACACCTGTATTACTCCACCTGTATTTCTCTACCCGTTTTATCCCACTTGTATTTTTCTATCTGTATTACCACAGCTGTTTTATCCCACCTGTATTTCTCTACTTGTATTACTCCACCTGTATTACTCCACCTGCATTACCCCTCCTATATTTCTCCACCTGTATTATCTTACTTGTATTACCCCACCAGTTTTACACACCTATATTGTTCCACCTGTATTACCCCATCTGTTTTATCCCACCTGTATTCAACCTGTATCACTCCACCTGTATTACCATCTATTACTCCACCTGTGTCTTCCTCTGTTAATCTGTTACTCCTGCTGAAACTTCATTTGTTACCCCATCTTTCATTCAATTACCCCTATAACCGTGTGAGATATCTGTAATCCTACATTATACAACTGTACATTATACTCCATCTGTTATTCCCTCTGTTACTCCACCTGTTACTTTACCGGTACCTGTAAACTCTCGAGATGTTACTCCCGAGATGTTGACTGTTCGGTATCTCCTCTCTGCAGGTTCGTATCTTTGTGAATCAGATTTACGGTCCGGCTGAAATTGCTGCTGGTCTGAAGCCGGACTACCGCAGTGACCTCCTGGCCATCCGCTTTGCTTCCTTCAACCCCATCCTGGACCCATGGGTGTACATCCTGTGCAGAAAGAGCCTGTTCACCAGAGGCTGCGAGTGGCTGAAGCGGACGGTAGGCCGCAGGAGAGATAGGAAGGAGCAGACGCTGGGCTGGGTGGGCAGTCAGCATTCGCCTCCGTCGTCCACACACAGCAACGACACCAGCTACGCCTCCATACGCATCAAACAGACCGTGGACTCCAAAGCGTACGTGGACCTGACTCTCCGCCAGGCCTGGGACTTTGACACCGCCTTGGACAACTTCCACCCCTTCAGTGTGGAGCAGGAGCCAATTCTGGGCTTCGAGAGCGAAGCGTCATCCTGTCCAAAATTAGCATCTGAAATAGAGGGGTGCATGCGACCCCCCACATCTGAAAACAAAGCTGAGATGGTCACCTGCACCTTCAGCACGCCAAGCTCCTGCCTCTCGGAAAAGAGCATGGGCTGATACAGTTGGGTTCAGACTTTATTTTGAGGGCCAGTGCCAGAGTTAAAGGTGCAGTCAGTGGTTTTTACCAACTATAAGCAACTCACTTGAGATAGACTGTGGTAGTATTTGTACCATAAAACAATTGTGATGGTCCACTGAGCTGTAATAGGGAGAGTAGAGCCTCTGTTGTTTCTTACACCAAGTTCAGTACTGGAGAAATTGTACTATGTAACAACATGAGGAAGGTAGGAAAGCATCCCTCACAACTCACTCCGTCCCACATTCAGGACAGTGTTTTAAAGCTGCATTACAGTAGGAGGAGCCCGGGAGCAGGAGCAAAAATACCAAATCTTACCTTGTGTTGCTTTAAAAGGATGTATTGTATTTACTCTAATGCCCTGTTACATTTATTAGATTTAATAAAGACAAAGTGCTCATTCATAACAGGGGGCTCGACGTTCGGTTACTGAATGTCCACAGAGCTGAGGTTCCAAGTGGTCAGGAGCCAGACAAATGAGACATAATTTATATCCATTCCTCCTTTAAAGAGTGTCATCACCCTCCACTTCTCTTGTACAGAGATGATAGGGAGACATTGTTTTAGTGTGTGGTCGTGATGTCGGCCTCAAATTGTCCCTCTGCTCTGCCGCTTTGGACGTGTCACAAAGTGACCACTGCTGAGTGATGTTACTGCTGACATGGACATTATCAGTAACAAGCCCTGGGATTGGACGATAGGGCAAGAACAAAAAGGAGATCACGTAAACTAAGGTGTTTTGTTACTGGGCCGCTATAAAATGTATACACTGTCGGACCCCTGACTCCCACTGCTCTGTAGAATAGAGTGACTCTTAAAATAAACTGCTCCACTCATTTCTTCACATTCTTATGCCGGGTCCTGCTGCCTTTCACTGGCATAAAACACTGACCGCTTCGGCCCAAAACGTCAACATGAATCGCAATCATGTTCCTATCGTGTACATGTTGATATTTCTGAATACGTGAATTCTGTGAATTGACATTATTTTGGTATCAAACGATCCATTTCTGCGGATCCCGAAGGAAGTATGGCACTGTGCATAAGTCAGAGACCATCTTTGATATTTGTAATAAGTTATACATTCATTCATTCATTCATCTTCTTTAAGCAGTTCATCCTGATTTAGAGCCTTACCTAGTGTCACTGGGCGTAAAGGCAGCAACACACCCTGAACAGAGCATCACACACTCACCCAGTCACACACACACTCACACCTACTCCACCTACCAACATGTATTCGGACTGTGGGAGGAAACCCACACAGACACAGAGAGAACACACACCACACTGTAGGTTTTCATCAGATAATGACAGTTTTGTTGAAGACATTAGGTCCCATTTCCCCTGTATCATGTTGTTGCTGAATTTTCTCATTCCTTATTGAAGTGGGATTATTAATCTCTTGGAAAACACCTGAACATTTTGACTGGAACTTAAAGGCAGGAAATGTGGTCTCTGACTTTTGCACAGAGCTACATTTTCAATTGCGCAAGACATTCTACGTCTGCTGTTTTTATATTCGCCAAATGTGAACGTTTAAAGGTTTATTTATGAAGATGCTACTTGTTGCTGTACGTTGGCCTTGCATGCTGGGTAATATTTAAATGAGTCGATATTTAAATGATGTAAATGGTGTACTGCATTGTACTGTATTGAAATTAAAAATGAAAGGATTGTTGCTGGTGATTGTTGTTCTGTATTCTTTAACTTTTCATTACACTGACCCAGAGAAGTAGAGGCCCCTGACCACTCTTCACTGGTCACTTTTATATGGGATTTTCACTGGATTGGCCAGAAGGGGGCAGCACAACATTAGCTTAGATTAGATTGACAGTGACTTCACCGTATTCACAAATCAGCCATAACTTTAAAGACACTCCCTTGTTTTTAAACACACTGTCCATTCTCTTTGCAGTTCTGCAGTTACAGGCAGTAGTAGCTCCTTTCATCCTGTTCTTCAATGATCAGGACCCTCACAGAGCAGGTATGACTGGTGGCGGATTATTCTCAGCGCTGCAGTGACACTGACGTGGTGGTGGTGTGTTAGTGTGTGTTGTGATGGTATGAGTGGATCAGACACAGTAGTGCTGCTGGAGTTTATAAACCCCATAATGTCACTGCTGGATTGAGAATGATCCAAATAATAGCTGACAACAGGGTGAGAGGGGCTACATATGTATTATATTTTGTAATAGGCGTGTATGATGTTATGGCTGATCAGTGTCTACTTATTAAGCAGCTAGTGTCTCTGCTTACACTGACCAGCAGGTGGCAGCATTGTACAATGGGTTAATCCATAGCTTGACTCGTATGATTTACAAAGGTCAATGATGGTTCATGCACTGGACAACTTTTGATCGAATAAAAACTTAAACTGGACCAATTCTGGAGTGGATTATTAGATCATGGAGGTCAGGTTGAGTGTGTCCGTCTGTGGTCATTAGCATAAGTGCTTGGTTGACCATGAAACATGATTCAAACATAAGGAAGCTGCCCTTAATAAAGAATACAGATACAGATGAAGACATAAATTACAGGTACATACATTAGAAAAGAGCTCTTCATCTCAGAGCAGACAATTTAAATTGGGGTCACACATCAGCATATAGACATCTACTCGTCCAGCAGGTCTTCAGAAATGAAAGACATGAGTCTGGAGCATCCTCTCTTTTCAGTGTTGATTGATTTCTCTGCTGTTAAACGATGTTTCGGTGTCTAACCTGAGCTGCTGTGTTTGATAGTGTTTATCAACACAGAGAGAAACAGCAGAGCTCATTTTCCACCTGCAGCTGTTTCCAATAGAAACATCTGTAGAGTTGCAGCAGAGGCACCAACTAGTAATCACCTATAATCATATACAGAGATGGAACAGTGTGTGTGTTGTTGGTGTGAGACTCACTCACTCACTCACTCACTCAGTTACTCGCTCACATACCCATACATTTACACACTCACCACCCACTTAATCCCCCACTCACGCATTTAAATGCTCAATCACACACTTTCATTCAGTGTCTGTAACTGCTTATCCAGTTCAGGGTCACGGTGGGTCCAGAGCCTACCTGGAATCATTGGGCGCAAGGTGGGAATACACCCTGGAGGGGGCGCCAGTCCTTCACAGGGCAACACACACACACATACTCACACACTCACACACATACTCACACACTCACACTCATACACACACATATTCACACACACCTACGGACACTTCTGAGTCGCCAATCCACCTACCAACGTGTGTTTTTGGACTGTGGGAGGAAACCGGAGCACCCGGAGGAAACCCACGCAGACACAGGGAGAACACACCAACTCCTCACCCGGAGCGGGAATCGAACCTCCCCTGTAGCTGAACCACACACTCACTCATTTACTCGCTCACACAAAACACAAGGGCGGGGGGATCCTCATCGTGAAGAAGTGAAAATATGAATCTTTAGGTTCTGCCACTGTAGATTCTTCCACAAATTTGGAAAGGGAGGGTTGAGGGAGGGGTAGTTGGGTGCAGTCTGTAAATTCACCACTAAAACTGACACACTGTAAATTAAAAGTTATATTTAGATTCCTAATTAATGTCAGATATAATTTATATAAATAAATAATATTATACATATTATATTTTTCTTCATATCTGTTTATAGTAGTTTATTTGAGGCAGAAAAAGACAGAGACTCATCACTCATTATTCATAAAAAAACAGCTTTATTTCTATACAATTAACATGGTTGTACAAAAATAAATGATAATAATAATAATAATAATAATTTGATGCAAATACTGTGGTAAAACTCGACAATGGCTACTGTATCGACTGATGTACATTTCAGTTGTTGAGTATTTCCTCATGAGCAGCTTTTCATAAATGGAAAGTTCAGAACAGCGAGGCTCTCGAGGTCAGTTTGGGGCGAATGGATTAAATGCTGTCAGGACAAAACTTCAATCTCTGCGTCTTGACACAATTTGCGCATTCCATCTGCTATTTACACAGCACCAAAAATTCATTATGAACAGACCAATATAAAGACTCCAAACCCAATGTGAATGAATTATTTCTTCATTTACTTCCATTTTTCTAAAGTGGTTCCCTGAAAAGTTAGAGATTAGAGCTTTTGTCCTGGTAGCGACAATATCTATATATCTCGTCAAAGTCAAAATTAGTTTCTTTGTAAAACCTTACTATAAACATCTGAATGATTCGAATGAACTCCTTTATGCTCCACAGGGAGGGTGCCCATATTTAGAATGTGTTTACTACAAAAGCACTTATACACCCACACCACTAGGTGTCAGTATTATGTCTGATACATAAATTGAAGGGTAATCATTGGAGAAAACTGATCACTCCTTTAACAATGATGTTGTGAGGCCTCGCTGTTGATAAGAAATAAAATTGAGGTGAGAATGAAGCACTTTAAATGTTCTGTACATGTAAATAAATATAAAAGATCCAAAGACACTCCTTTATACACAAAAATAAATAAATAACTTAGTTGAAAAAATAAATATTTGACCTATAAAGCGTACAGTAAACGCTAAGAGATGCACAGCATCCAGTTACGTCGCACAAAGGTAAACAATGACAAAGCGCATTGTGGTCGGCAGCTACACTGAGGACGAAATAATGATTTCTCAGTCTGAAAACACCCTGAACAACATCATTAGAGCACACTTCCTGGGCGCTTTTCCCTCAGGCCACAGCTTTAAGAGAGTAATCTGCAATCGAATATGAGTTGAAATGTTTATAAACATGTTTAAGACTGGCTTTACAACTTCAGCTGCTTGAATTTGAAACCTATCTTCCTTTCGGTTTCAAAGACGTGTCCTGCAAATCTACTGAACCGCTGCATTTGCAAATAAAGTTGCATGTAACAACCAATCAAAAAGCAGAAAACACATCACATGATAAGGTTGCGTTCCAATTGATTTCACAAAGCAGGGCTGTTCCTAAAGGCAGGATTTTTTTGTTAGGTAGATAACTTAAGTCCAGACACGAGGACTGTCCAATAATAATCTTCTTCAGCTCTTTTCTTATTGGACATTGAGCACATTTGATCTGAGGCTTAAGTTATCCGACTTACTGAAAACTTCTGGGGGTAGGTATTGCACAAAGCAGGATTTCTCAGTTAGCCAGATAACTTAAGCCCAAAGTTCATTGTCACTGTCAGAACAAAACCTTGCATCTCGTTGAACAGAGCTGTAGAAATGGTCTAAAAAAGTTGCCTTGAAATGAATTGTTGTTTCGTTAAATGACACAAAGTTAAAAAGGGTTATTTTACTTCTTTTGTACGGATCCTGTTTTTTGGAGATAGGAGGTTCTGTTCAAACAGCGATGATATATAGAAATATAAATACAGAGAAAATGAACAAAAACTACATGTGGAATCATCGTAAAAAGATGAATGAAATGCAACAAAAATGGAAATGTAAATAACAAACTGAACTTTATAAAAAGAAGTAGCTAATTTGTAATTTACTGATGCACTGCATATTTCATGAATTTCTTTACAATTGCTTCATGATGTAGCACACAGTTCACAGCACACTGCTGATTACATGAATAGGTGACAGTGTGAAGCCTAAACTTTGAGTAGTTTCATCTGTATTTAAAGGAAAAGGGCTGGAATTAACATTGAATACCAGCCGTAGTTTTCTGGACTTAACAGAAAATGACTTAAACTCAAACCACTGCTTCTACGCTGCAACTGGAAGGTTGACATCCTCCAGCAACAGTCAGACAGTTGAAATGAAACAGGACGGTTTCTGGTAATATTAGTCTTAAGATATTTCTTGCCAAGAAAAACATCTCATTTTATGAGGGAAGCCCTTTATTCCCAGGACTGATCCATCATGAAGTTTCAAAAAAGCTGCTGTAGTCCGGCACCAGTTTCTTCTCTGGTGTGGAGGGTTTCTCATGGTTTCTCTTTTCAGGCCTCACATTTTTGCTCTAGACTAGATGCCAGTTCATCTGTAACACCTGTAACACCAGGTATTTAGTGTTGATCCTAGCCAGAACCAGGCATGAAATGTGCTTCTTAAATTTCCGCATCAGCTAAAACGTATTGTAGCTGTTGTAGCGTGTTGTAACGTGAATGTAGCTGTTAACACATTAGCATCGTGCAAATGAGCAACATTTGCATCATACCTGAGCAGATAAAAGAGACTACAAAGTCTAAGATTGTGGGGAAATGCTGTTCTCTCTGGTCTTTTAACATGGCATGATGTGTTTGAGGAAAATAACAGCTGTACGTGGCTGAAGTTGAACTTGTCTCTAAGTTTTCATTTACTGTTTGAATTACCACAGAAACACATTTGAAACACAAACTGTTGAGAACTGTCTGTGTTTACTTTCATGCAGTTAGTGCTCTCCTAAATTTAGAGTCAGTTCCATTTTAAGTGATCAGAAACAGCTAAAATAAGTCAATATTACCCACCGACGGAGCAGGAATAGAGCAATGTCCCAATCTTAGCTCTTGCTTTTCAATATTTGGAGGTCTCCCTTTTGTCTAAAAACCTCCAGATTCCCTTTCACTTCCCTAAACAGAGAGAAAGAAAGCCTAGCATACTGGGCAGAGAAACTTTTTTTTAATGAATTTACAGACACTGAGGCTTTGTGAACACATTAGACCAGTTTCCAGGGCAACCATACTTGAGAGCAGCAAATGGTATGGAAGTATCCTCAGAATTTTATAAAGTACTTATGTGGTTTCAGACATTAACCCTGTCCCAGTTTCTACCCTCATTGAAGTTTTCTTATCGTCAAAATCTAAGCCAAACCTCTTCAAGCTGCTAGATATCAGTATTCGGACCCACATTTATTTCATGCCCACCCTCTCATCTGAGTCTCTCCAATCACAGCGTTGGACCCGCTTTATGTGAGAGTGCAAAGATGAGGTACAACGCAGCAGAACAGACAGTGAGCACGGAGAAATAAGAGCACTGAGTAAACACGGAGAAAACGAGAATGGAGAAGAAAGAGAAACAATCAAAAACGGCTAAAAAACAGAGCTTCTGCTCCTTGTTCCTCACTTCTGTGCGTTCAGAGCCGGGGTGAACAACGAGCAGCTCATTTTCATTTAAATGAACAGACGCTACCAGACTGTTTATATAGCGTTGTTTGATTTCTGTGGTATTTCAACAAAAGCATATCACAGAACACCCGAGGAATGAGACGGACTACTTGTTTTCAGGCAGATGGGTGATGATTTAAGTTATTCTAATGGGGCCAATTTTTTGGCAAGTAGCAAAATTTTGGTGCCACAAATGTCTCAGCCAATTTACAACATATGGGATGAAATGGAAATTGGGTGAATCTGATCCTTGCCAAGCTTTTTTTTTTTATAGCTTTCATGGCTTGATTTTGTACTAGATGTACTAGGGTTTGGAAGAGCGCTGAAATGTGGACCATCTGGAAGAGACCATGATCTGTGTTGAGAAACCCTAATATAATATACGGCACATATCCCCACATCCTGCTGAACCCTTCCCAAAGCTCTGCAAGGCTTTAACCCTGAATGTTCCTGATCCCTGAACTTGCATCTGGTTGTATGAAGCATTGCTTTGCAGGTGCCTCAAGAAGGAAATATTCTCACCTCCCAGGTCTTAATATTGAAGACGTGGATGTTCTGGAGACCTTACAGAATCCATCTCTTGATTGATTTATCACCACAAACATACAAGTATTTAGCAGTCACTCATATCCAGAGCAGGACAGTAAGACCTACCATGGTAAAAGAAATTAGGAATATGAGTATTATCCAAGGACTTGTTATCCACTATGCCACCCAGCCTACTAGTTCCATTCCTTGGTAAAAAAGGATCAGGTTCACCTCACTTTAACTTCTGTTTCGTTATTTGTTGTCCTCTCCGGTGTCAACCAGAGGAGGCTTGGTTCCCCCGTATGAGTCTTGGTTCCTTCCAAGGATTCTTCCTCCTTGCCATTGTGGACCTTGGCTCATAAATCTCTGTAAAGCTGACCACTTTGGTTGTGAAAAGCACTATGTAAATAAAATTTGATTGTTCCATTGACCAGCCATCAGTCATTTGTTGTTAGTGCTCAGTCGTGTTCCTGCTACATCCTTCCACAGGTTTCTCACTGTTCATCCTTCACCCTGCCTTTCTCTGATCCCTGAAGCTGCAACTTTGAGGAACCTATGGCTCTCTATTGTCGTGTTTTCTCAGTGCCTCAAGAGGAGATCCACCCTTCCTGTTCTCCTCTCAGCCCACGCATTCACAGTCAGAGGCCGAGACTTTGTCAATGGTTCTCCAGGTTGTGGAGGCATCCATAAAAGACACAGACTCGTAGCCTGTTGGTCGGCAGCAGGGCTGAGTGCTGATTTTTCGTGCAGTTCTCTTGGGCAAGCTGCCGTTGGTTAGCAGGGCCTTCAATGCCAGGTCGTAGTTCCCTCGAGAGCTCTGGCATGAGCCCACGCAGAACTTAAAGAGGATAATCTCATCCGAGTCATGGCCCATGCCCAAGTCTCTCACTCTCATCTCCCTCCTCTCCAGCCGGCAGTCCCGGCTACTCTGCCCTTCCTTTTTGTCACCTTTCTCTTTCTTCTTCTTCTTCTTTTTCTTGCGAGATCCCTTCGACTGAGCGTCTGAAGCCTCTGAGGAACGGGGAGAACGCTCCCAACGAGCTGGACGCTCCTCCTCCACAAAAACTGAAGGCTCTGGAAGCAGTGAAAGGAGAAAGAGAAAGATTATTTAGGTCGAGCTAGCTTGCCACAGTCTACTTTCTTCTTATTCTTCTTCAGTAAGAATGCTTGCCTCAATCCACAAAGCTCACTTTTGTTGTTCAATTCCATTTAAATCCGCTTTGCAATGTTTTTAACCATTGATTTCGCTATTGAATCCTGACAAAACATCTTCAGTCGACTGGCCACAGTGAGTGCCTCAACAGTTTTGGAGGAGATTGCTAAACACCAAATCATAAATCTCACTGTCCAAAGCAGTGAATGTAAGCCTGATAGCACCTCAGTGATAATATTAACATTTCCATTCCTGTGTCCAGTCGATGTGTCCATCCCTATATCCAGTGTGTGTGTTCAAAATTGCACAACAAAGGCTCAAATAAACTCACCTAATAAACTCTGCCATGGAGAGTGACTGTCTCCATCCCTCATCTCCTCTTCTTCTTGAGGAAGGGTATCAAACGGCTGTTCATCCAGCATCACACTGACTACACCCACTGCATCCTCAGGGCCTTCTCTAAAGCCAGGCCTCTCTCCCACCACTAGGGGCAGCAGAGATACAAGCACCCACAGAACCATCTACAGAAACAGTGAAGCAATCATAAGGGTCATGTCAAGTTTCTCTCATCTATTTTTCTTGTTGGTTGCCAATCCATCACACACCCAACACTGGTTAGTCACTAAAGGGGATGCTGGGTGTGTTTATTTAAACATGGAGTATCAACCAATCAGAGTTAAGGCCGGGATTTGGAGGCCAGCCATTGGGCAGATATGAGAAAGTTTAATACTGTTCTCACCAAATCTATCTATTTATCTGGACCCACCTTCCAGTTTCTCCTGTGAAATGTGGCATCACTGGTGTTGGACTGCGTAGTGGACAACCTTCGCCTGCCTCGACATTTCCTCCACCATCTCTCACCTGCACAGAAAACACACCACATATGTCACTTTCTAAAGCACTTTTAAATGACAATGAGCCACAGACAGATCACAGCAAATCATAGCAGACAGCAGTGAGAAGGTACAGAGGCTACTGTTATCATCCTTTTCATCCTGTTCTCGTATTTCTCCACTTTTCTTTTCAGCATTTTTGCTCAGTTCTCTTATTTCTCTGCTCCTTTTTGACATTTTTGCTCAGTTCTCTTATTTCTCTGAGCCTGCTAAGTCTGTCTTAGATGGTTACACCTCGTCTCTGAACTCTTACATAAACCTGGGTCTGGGGCTGTGATAAGAGATACTGAGATAAGAGAACAGTACAGTTCTAATGACTTTATTCTCTTGTCAGATGCAGAGCCAAATCGTTATTTTATCCCATGTTTTCTGACTGAGGCAGCTCATAAAACCTGACTGGGTTGTGTAATTTCACAGTGTGTGGGTTGGTGGGCGCCAGATCCAAAGATTACTGTGCAAAGGCACTGAATGAAGTTTTTTTTTCTATGTGTTGGTAGTTTACTTATTCCATGGAAACTGTTTAGAGCTTGCTTTAAAAAAAACTGCAACATTTGCCAAAAGTCCTGCCTTGAGAATAAACCCAAGGGCCACACATCACGGCACACACACCTGGTACCATTTAACTGTAGGGCAGCAAACATAAAGCTGCATTACACCTACATACACATTTGTAAAGGCTCACGCTACAAGGCTGCATTGTCCTGGCACTTTTGAAATTAAAATGACACGACAGCATTTAGAACAGTTGTTCAAAAAGTGGGAGGCACGCCCCCTGGTGGAGCCATTGTGCTGTTTCAGAGGGGTGCAGCAAGGAAAATAAATAAGATAAGTCCACTTTAAAGGTGATTTGACATTTTATGGTCCTTTGTTCAGTAGCCAGTTGCAGTTGGGCATTAATTACAATGTTCACTGTAAAGAAAAATCCGTAAAATTTACGGTTAAAAAATGGCAGTTGTGGTTGCCAAAATTTCACTGTAAAATATATATGACATTACAGTATTACTTTTGGCAGTCGTACATTTTACATCCTGTTCTGTTAAAAACAACAGATATACACTATAAAACCTATAGTATTTACATAAAAATAACAAAGAAACATAGCTTTGAAATAAAATTAAGATGTAAAAAGTGTGACAAATGAGAGAATGGAGACTGAGATATTGCCAAGCTGCCCATATAGCCATACAGCATCCTATATTCAGCCTTTAAAAGGACCAACACATATCTCGTCACAACATACACAGAAACACACACACACACACACACACACACACAATGATCACCCCAAATGAAACCCAACATCATAAAGTCTCAAAGACAGAGAAAAATAAAGAAACTCAGAAAATCACAGAAAATATGGAGCAGCAAGGCATGCTGGGTGCTCTCTAATGAGTCTCAGCTCCTCCCAGTCATTGGACACTGCCCATAATAGTTTGGGCATTTAACAGTAAAATGATGTGTCTTTTAAAGTAAACATATGTAAAACAATAAGTGTTTTGGCTGATAAAACTATTTACGGTATTTCACTGTTTACAGAAACTGTTTACAGCCTTCTTAGAATTTACAGTCTTTCATTGTCATGGTTTTACATTTTTCACTGTAAAATTTACAGACATTGTTTACAGTGTTTAAAATAAATTCAAATTGATTCTGGAAGCGAAAGATTTCTAGGTGTGCTGGAGTTGGGGAAACGCATCTACAAACTTGGGCACAAAACAGAAACAGTTTGTTATGATTTTATGAAAGTGCTGTGTAGACTTACAAACACCAGTCTTACTAAAAGTGTATCAATACATTGAAATCAAATGAAAATCATTAATAAAGCAAAGCCACAGCCTTCGTTGACAGCAAGACGCTTTGATGAACTTGAAGCTAAGCTTTACTGAACCACACAATGGTTTAACTTGAAGCTGCTTTGTGTTACGCAGCTGAAAATAACCGAAAGTCAGACTGAACACAAAAGAAAACACAGTGTCCCCAAACTCTTGTAAACTCTTGACTCGGAGATGCGGGCGCTGCATACACAAGCATCCACATCTGTAAGAAGACGTGCCTCGTAAATCACTGGCACAATGCCTTGGGAAATGGAGCTTATCGCTGCTGCCCAGCGTAATCTGCCAGTGTGGACATGCCTGTGGACAAAGACGAGCCGCTGTCCGCTGGATAAACAGCCTTTAGCTGAACCCCGTCAAAGGCATTCTTGCCTGGGTGAGATTAGGCCTGAGAGGAGGAAGAGCTGTGGGGTCTTGGGGGGTCCCTCCTAAACCACAGAGATTCAGCCCGGCTGATAAGTGCCCTCAGCAGTGCTGGTGTTTATTGACTTATTGTAGCGTGTGACTGAATAACCTTGAGCTGAGCTTTCTGATTTATATCAGAGCTTTTAAACAAGGCCACTGTCACCTCCCTCAGTGCCGTTCAGACAAACACAGGAGTGTGGAAAACGATGGATAACGGCAGGAAGATTTATTGATTGAGAATGTGAATAATGACAGAGTGAGGAAGTGTGTCATGCTTAAACTCAGAGGTGCTTTTATGTCACTGGGTTCAGGGCTTTCACTTCAGGATCAGGATGGGGGGCCAGTCTGGAGGAGTGTTTACGCCTCTCCTGATGGAGGCAGGTGCAGAAATGGGTGAATTTGGGAAGGTTTGCCAATAACTGAAGTTAAAACAACACTAGGTAAGATTTGGTGGTTTTGCTCCTAGGATCCACCGAAAGTTCAAGAATGTTACTCAATTTTCCAGCACTGTCCTGAAAGCAAAGATGTGGGAGGTGGTGTCGTACCCTTCCGCAGTAGTTACATCGTGCAGTGTCTGCAGTGCTGATCCTGGAATAGCAACGACATAAATCACAATGATTTTGAAGCTGTAATTTTAAGGTGAAACACCGCCTAGTGTTTCTTTAACTCATATAGTGAGTGGTGCTGCTAGTTTTGTTGCAGTAGTATTGCTCATCCAGCAGGGGACAGTGTGTACTACATGTACAGTGCTGGCTACCCACCGCTCTGTATGTGTGTGTATGTGTTCTCGTTGGCCGCAATGTGTGGGTTAAATCCAGAGGCTTCCACAAGGGGATTAAAGCAACAGTAAGTAGTATATTTACCTTAAATATTAACTTCGATCCATCCATCCATTATCTGTAACCATTTATCCAGTCCAGGGTCACGGTGGGTCCAGAGCCTAGAATCATTGGGCGTAAGGTGGGAATACACCCTGGAGGGGGCGCCAGTCCTTAGTTGCTACTAAACTGCGCTATGTGATGTCTGGAGGAGGGAAGGAAACCACTCCTGCCTCTGTTGATTTTATGGTGCTGTGAATTAAACTATGCCTCTCTAGGGGGAGCACAGGAGCAAAAAAGATTTAAAATTTTGCTTTAATACATTCATCATTTATTCATTTATTGGCTGTAACCGTTTATCCAGTTCAGGGTCACGGTGGGTCCAGAGCCTACCTGGAATCATTGGGCGCAAGGCGGGAACACACCCTGGAGGGGGCACCAGTCCTTTGCAGGGTGACACACACACATTCACTCACACACTCACACCTACGGACACTTTTGAGTCACTAGTCCACCGATCAACGTGTGTTTTTGGACCGTGGGAGGAACCTGGAGCACCCGGTGGAAACCCACGCGGACACAGGGAGAACACACCACTCATGACAGTAATTTAATACAGTGTAAACTGTCTGCAGTATCATAACCATTTAATGTAAGGCTCTTCTTTGAAGATATTTTAGAGTCAGACGTTTGGTTCCATTCATCACCACTGTCAACAAGTTTCACTCTAACACTCACCAAACCAAACCCCACTCACAACATCACTGCTTAATTATGCAGAAATAATGTAGGAACCATTGGAATTCCCCTTTAGATGGAGTTTATTTCTGCTGGTACTTCAGATGCAGATCATGGTGAGGCATTTCTGATCAGACTGGCCCCAGCACACAGTGCTGCACCACACTATACCACATCCACAGACATATAGCACATTACCCAAACAAACATAAACAGCTTCAGACAACAATACGGCTGCTGTTTTTTATGTGACACACACATCTGCTGCGTGTTTATCTCTCCACTGTGCATTTATTTAGAGGAGTGAAAGTTCAAAGCTGTGTTTCTGGCCACATCTGTCCCACTCTGCTGAACATGGATGTCACAAACAAAAGCTTCCCAGAATGCAAAGTACACAGTGTTATGGTAGGAGCGCTAATGAAGCTGAAAACATAGTTGTGTAAGCTGGTTTAGATGGTCACCCAAGAGCGTCATTCTGTTTGACCAGCACACCATGCTCTGCCCACAACACATCATCAGTGGGGAGAAGTAATTTGGAGCATTTTTATTGGTTCATTCATCAAAGTGAGCGCTAACACTTTGCAGTTTAAAGACTTTAACTGTACAATAGTACATTGGTTGTTCCACGTACATTGTTAGTCTGCTTTCACCCTCTCCTTCAACACTCAGGACCCCCACAGAGCAGGTATGATTTTGGTGGTGGATCATTCTCAGTGCTGCAGTGACACTGACATGGTGGTGGTGTGTTAGTGTGTGTTGTGCTGGTGCGACTGGATCAAACACAGCAGTGCTGTTGGAGTGTTTAAACCCCTCTGTGTCACTGCCAGACTGAGAATAGTCCACCAACCAATAACATCCAGCATCCTGTGCCCACTGATGAAGGACTAGAGGATGGCCACCACAAACTGTGCAGTGACAGATGAGCTGCTGTCTCTGAATTTATATCTACAACGTGGACCAATGAGGTTGGAGGGTCTCACAGAGTGCACAGTGAATGGATACAGGGTTTAAAAACTCCGGTAGCACTGCTGTGTCTGATCCACAACACACTAACACACCACCACCATGTCAGTGTCACTGCAGCACTGAGAGTGATCCACCGCCCTCGTCATACGTGCTCTGTGGTGGTCCTGAGCTTTGAAGAAGAGGTTGAAAGGGGGGTCTGTGGTTGTGAAACAACAAAGTGCTCCTGTGTGGTCAGTGGAGCTGAGAGAAGGGACAGTGACTAGAAATGGAGGTGGCTTTAATGTTTTGGCTTATCGGTGTATTAAGAGTGCACTCTTTTGCAGCAGATGGGCTGCATTTGAGGTCAGAGAGGAGGGGCAGTGTTGTAAGTTTGAGCGCTGGGGTCTGGTTAATGGAGAGGGTGTTCTGGACCTGTCTCAGAGTTTCCTGTAAGCTGAGCACACAGGCTGGAGATGAGGTCAAAGATCACCAAGAGAACGGCATCTGCTTCACAAACTCACGGCGGGACATAAGCAGCTACCTGCGGGAGGCCGTAATGAGCCGTCCAGAAAATTTATGAGACAAGAGACTCCCAGAGGTACAGTCCATTACATTTCCATATTACCACCATCTCATTAATGTCACTGCGGAGGAGAGATTATAAACGGAGACAGAGCAAAGCAGATATCATTTTTAAAGATTTACATTAAGATTTTCTGCTGAGTGCAGCCGAATGCAGTCATTATTTACTAATTGTGTCTTCACATACACATATAGGTAAGAGCAGGGCACAACCTGACACTTTTCATTCTTGTGTAATAATTTAAAATGTATTTAAATAAAGAGAATGATTTTTCCACACAAGCCACGGACACCTCTGTGCTTTGGATGAAAACGTAGACTTTGTTTCTAGCATCAAATGGAACAAATTATAGGCCTAAATTAAGTATAACAGATGAAAGTCACTAAAACATTGTAATAAATTCTGTACAATTCTTTTGCAAAAACATGTATTAAAATATATTTATCACATTAAATATGATCAGCAAAAACAGACTGCCATGAAAATGGACTGGCACTGTTAGCTTATCTCCCTCCTAGTGCAACTCTGCTGACAGAGGAGTCCTGGCGGGTGCATGTTCACAGTACGCAGAGTGAAATTAATCAGAGCCTAATCAGAGCTCCCTGTGCTCCATGTCTCCTGTCATTGTAGAAATGATGCTTCCTGTCCTGTCAGTGTTTCTATGTTTGTTTCTGAGTGAGTTTTAGAGCTGATTCAGAGTGGAGTGTGAAGATGTCAGAGCTGACCCCTGTTGCGTATATTTAGAGGAACGTTAAACACGGTCTATAAAAAAGATGTTTTCTTTCTTGGGACACTATGCCAAATGTCAAAAACATCCTTTAGAAGTTCCAAAACCTATTGATAACTATTCACTGAATTAAATTTCCTGAAAAAGTTGGATAAACTGTGATTCATCTCATTCATTCATTCATTCATGATCCGTGGCCACTTCATCCTGAACAGGTTTGCAGTAGGTCACAGGGCTTAAACACATCTTGGACTCAACATCTTGGCACTGACACGCTCACCCAGTCACTCACACGCTCACCCAGTCACTCACACACTCACACAGACACTCACACGCTTACCCAGTCACTCACACGCTCACACAGACACTCACATGCTCACCCAGTCACTCACACGCTCACCCAGTCACTCACACGCTCACCCAGTCACTCACACACTCACCCAGTCACTCACACGCTCACCCAGTCACTCACACACTCACCCAGTCACTCACACGCTCACCCAGTCACTCACACACTCACCCAGTCACTCACACGCTCACCCAGTCACTCACATGCTCACCCAGTCACTCACACACTCACCCAGTCACTCACACACTCACCCAGTCACTCACACGCTCACCCAGTCACTCACACACTCACCCAGTCACTCACACGCTCACCCAGTCACTCACATGCTCACCCAGTCACTCACACACTCACCCAGTCACTCACACGCTCACCCAGTCACTCACATGCTCACACGCTCACCCAGTCACTCACACACTCACCCAGTCACTCACACGCTCACCCAGTCACTCACACACTCACCCAGTCACTCACACGCTCACCCAGTCACTCACATGCTCACACGCTCACCCAGTCACTCACACGCTCACCCAGTCACTCACACGCTCACCCAGTTACTCACACGCTCACCCAGTCACTCACACGCTCACACAGACACTCACACGCTCACCCAGTCACTCACACCCTCACACAGACACTCACACGCTCACCCAGTCACTCACACGCTCACTCAGTCACTCACACGCTCACCCAGTCACTCACACGCACACCCAGTCACTCACACGCTCACCCAGTCACTCACACGCTCACCCAGTCACTCACACGCACACCCAGTCACTCACACGCACACCCAGTCACTCACACGCTCACCCAGTCACTCACACGCTCACCCCGTCACTCACACGCTCTCCCAGTCACTCACACGCTCACCCAGTCACTCACACGCTCACCCAGTCACTCACACGCTCACACTGTCACTCACACGCTCTCCCAGTCACTCACACACTCACCCAGTCACTCACACACTCACCCAGTCACTCACACGCTCACCCAGTCACTCACACACTCACCCAGTCACTCACACGCTCACACAGTCACTCACATGCTCACACAGACACTCACCCGCTCACTAACACACTCACCCAGTCACTCACACGCTCACCCAGTCACTCACACACTCACCCAGTCACTCACACGCTCACCGAGTCACTCACATGCTCACACGCTCACCCAGTCACTCACACGCTCACCCAGTCACTCACACACTCACCCAGTCACTCACACGCTCACCCAGTCACTCACATGCTCACACGCTCACCCAGTCACTCACACACTCACCCAGTCACTCACACACTCACCCAGTCACTCACACACTCACCCAGTCACTCACACGCTCACCCAGTCACTCACATGCTCATACGCTCACCCAGTCACTCACACACTCACCCAGTCACTCACACGCTCACCCAGTCACTCACACACTCACCCAGTCACTCACACGCTCACCCAGTCACTCACATGCTCACACGCTCACACAGTCACTCACACACTCACCCAGTCACTCACATGCTTACCCAGTTACTCACATGCTCACCCAGTCACTCACACGCTCACAGACACTCACACGCTCACCCAGTCACTCACACGCTCACTCAGTCACTCACACGCTCACCCAGTCACTCACACGCTCACCCAGTCACTCACACGCACACCCAGTCACTCACACGCTCACCCAGTCACTCACACGCACACCCAGTCACTCACATGCTCACCCAGTCACTCACACGCTCACACAGACACTCACACACTCTCCCAGTCACTCACACGCTCACACAGACACTCACACGCTCACACAGACACTCACACACTCACCCAGTTACTCACACACTCACCCAGTCACTCACACACTCACCCAGTCACTCACACGCTCACACAGACACTCACCCAGTCACTCACACACTCACCCAGTCACTCACACGCTCACCCAGTCACTCACACACTCACCCAGTCACTCACACGCTCACACAGACACTCACACGCTCACACAGACACTCACACACTCACCCAGTCACTCACACACTCACACAGACACTCACCCAGTCACTCACACGCTCACCCAGTCACTCACACACTCACCCAGTCACTCACACGCTCACCTACTCAGTACCAACATCTCAGATGTAACACACAGTGCTCTGAGGTCTCTGAGATATCCTTTCACTTTAAAGGAGCAATCAGTCATTTTCTCCAGTGATTCTTCTCCACGTTATGAAACAGTTATTATAACGACCCCTACTGACCTGAAAGCGTCAGAGATTCTGTACTAAACTTATTCTAAACATGGCCAACCCAACATAGCTGACCCTCCTATGGAGCTTCATATGACATGAGATGCCCTTTATAGAAAACAACATAAAAGTAATAAATAATCAACTTAGTTAAATTTGTTTAAGATTTTCTGGTGATAAAACGACAGACTGCTCCTTTAACCCAGGAACAGAGTTCCCCTCAGTCTTCACCTGGTTGTGTTTAAAAGCTCTTTAGCAGCATCTCTGCTTCTCCGGAGTTTAGAACCGTTCTCATGCGAGCCTGAGGACCTCCAGAGAAACAACCCTGACGCCTGCACGCTGGAGCTCCATGATTAAAGCAGAGTTCAGCAGCTTCACAACTTCCCCCAGCCCTCAGGCCCAAACGAAGCACTGGAGAAGGACGGGAGAGGGGCCATGGTGCAGCTAGGTGCAGGTCTTTCAGTTTCTGAATCATCGCTGGCTATGAAATAGCTGTGGAAACAGTCAGAGACCACCCTCAATACTGACGCCATTTGGTACTGGAGATACAGCAGAGGGGATGAGTTATTTTGCTGAGTTCTCTTATTTGTCCAATCTTTTTGTTTATTTATTTATTTATTTAATTTTTCCACTCTCATACTCTCAGGTTTTTGCTCTGTTTCTTTCTCCACACTTATTTTCATCTATTTTTTGATTCTCGTCCTCTTTGGTCCTCTTTTGGCTCTCGTTTTTCATCGTTTTCACTTTGATTCTCTAATTTCTCCACTTTGGATTTCACCGTTTTTGCTTTTCTCTCTTATCTTTCTGTTCTCAGTGTTTGCCCACTTCATTTCTTCCTCTGCTCTTGCTTTTGCCATATTTACTCTGTTCTCTTAAACTTGTTTTCACCATCTTTGCTTGGTTCCTTTATTTCTCTCCTCTAGTTTTCTCCACCTTTATTTTTTTCTTTTGCCATTTCTGTACTTTTCTTTTATTTCCCTGCACTGATTGTGTCCTCTTTACATCTTACATCTTTGTGCTCTCACATAAACCGCTGCTGTGATTGCAACAATTTTAATGGTTCCCATTTGCCATCAGAAGGGGGAGCCAAATCGTAATTGTTTTTTTTTCACAGTGTGTGGGCTGGTGGGCACCAGTCTCCCAGATTAACGTATGTGAGCACTGAACGAGTGAGTTATTCAGGTGATGAACTATAAGCCATGAGCACGAATCAGGGTGGTGATGAACTGGAGATGTGGAGATACAGAGCATCTCAGAAAACAACACTTCAATAGGGTGGGTCTGAAAGGACGTGGGGCTGAGAAAAGGAAACAGACACAAAAGAAGAAAGCTCTCTCTTGCGGGTGTACATTTAGAGACTGTAGTTCCCCTGTTGATGCAGTTTCTGTTAGCCGTCCTCCATCTTATCATTAAGAGCCACTTTCTAACCGCAGTGCCAGTGCTGTCTGGATGGTTTTGAACTGTCTTGTGTTCAGAAACTGACCAGATATTGGAGCTATAATGTAGGGGATGTGATTAAATGGTCAGTAATTAGAAGTGCACAAGTATATGCAGATGTTCATGAAAGTTTTGAATAAAGTGATAAAACAAGAGACTTTCCCTGAGATCTGACTGTTACATGTGCCTCCAAATGAATGCAGCGGAAGAGAGAGAGCACTGCTTTCTTTCACTGTCCTCTCCTCGGCCATTGGAGGTGTTTCATGTGCCAGGTCTACCTGTCAGCAATGATGAGGTGTTTCAGAGCGGATCTGCAGCTCTAAATCAGTAAAGCAGCCGCAGTAAAGCGCAGGTGCAGCTGCAGAGCATGGCCCGACTGATCATTACCAGACATGCTTTTATTTTGTGTCCGTGTCCCGTCCACACATCACTACCACAACCTCAGAGTTCATAATCCTCATCTTTCAGCCCATCCTCCCTGCTGTGTTTATATCACTGACCCTCTCTGGACCTGTGTATTTCAGACGCGTATATTCAGACGTCCTAGATGTCTGACCACAGCGTGTGATGGAGTGTGAAACCGGAGCTCATAATTTAATAATCCCTCTCAGACAGAAGGCTAGGTTTCATTACTGTCAGAGTCCAGTCACTGGAGAGTCTCACAGAATGGGGACAGCTGCCAAAAACGAGTCCAGTTTACGTCCGTAAATCCCTCAAGTTCCTCCTGCCCTTTGTCCACCACAGCAGCCTCTTTTTTATGAGCCCCCCCCCGCCTCACAGGGGGAGGTTTGGGGGTACAGCTACAGTTACAGGACTGTTGCCCATCTGTAGCTGCAGCATGGTCTTCAGGACCACTCTAGTCCAGACATAAGACCATTCTCAGAGCAAAGACATCAGAGCTGTCCAGCCAGGACTGACACTGTGGTCAGGAACTGAACACTGATCAGGGGTGGTTTGTTCCTTAGGGAGATGAGGAGATGCACCACCAAAAGGGAAATAGAGGAATTATTTTTATTTTATTTCATTCTATTACAGTAAAACTATTTGGCTCTGTATTAACCAAGCTCTGCCAGACGGTTTGTCCCGCCTCTAAGTATCACAGTCCAATCAACATTAAGTTTTGTTTCGTAGAGTTTTTTGGGCAATTTCAAGAAAATCTCTCATAGACTCTCGTGTTAAGCTTCTTTTTTCCGAGCTGCAGAGCCTTCAGTACATTCTCAGTGGGTTCTGGGAGGGCTTACCTCAGTACTTTCGTGATATGCAAAGTGTGGCCCCTTACTCTTTTACCTACTACTCACTGTGTAGTGAAGTATGGGCACTGATTAATTTTGTGCACAAACCTGTACGGCAGTGGTTCTCAAAACCTTTTCTAGCATTCCCCACCTCAGATGAAGGGGAATTTCTGTGCCCCACCTGTACCATATCGCCCCCAAAAAATGATAATAAATACATATACAAGTTTACAATTTTCAAATTTATTTAAGTAACATTAGCTTCTATCTCTTAATCAGTAGCTTAACATTATAACACCAGATACAACATCAACAAGATCAATGTTCAAAAATACAGAAGATTGGCCTATTAATGAAACTGTGCTTCAGTTTCTAACTTTTCAATCTGTGCAAAAATGAGCAAAGGCAAGGTCAAAGGGCATAGGAGTGAGTTTGATATTGATGGGGACACATTTGCTGAGTCCGGCAGCAAATGGGGGTGGCACACAGCTCCAGGGACCTGGAGGTTGTAGGTTCGATTCCTGCTCCGGGTGACTGTCTGTGAGTTTGGTGTGTTCTCCCCGTGTCTGCGTGGGTTTCCTCCGGGTGCTCCGGTTTCCTCCCACAGTCCAAAAACACACGTTGGTAGGTGGATTGGCGACTCGAAAGTGTCCGTAGGTGTGAGTGAATGTGTGTGTGTGTGTGTTGCCCTGTGAAGGACTGGCGCCCCCTCCAGGGTGTATTCCCGCCTTGCGCCCAATGATTCCAGGTAGGCTCTGGACCCCACCGCGACCCTGAACTGGATAAGCGGTTACAGATAATGATAATGAATGATTTCTGTAGATTACGCGGTAAGATACCGCATTTATAATGATGTGAAACAGCATTTGATTAACATTAACGTTAGAGAGTGAGACTGTGTCCCAAACAGCACACTATGGAACTTTACATACTACACCACAGAAACACTGCTAAGGGTGGTGCAGAAGTGTCCAGTCTGGGACAAGGCCAAAGACTAACGTTAACTTTCTCACAACCTGAACACAGCTAATATTAACGTTAACTAACTCTCAGATCCTCCTCTGTTTCCCTAACAGTTGTAAACAAGCTGCTTTCATAACTGTAATTAGCTGTCATTGTTATCTGTCGTGCTCTCGTTACTGACCTCAAACCCAGAGCTCATAAAAACTAACTTTCTAAACCAGACTCTGATGAGACGAATCAAAGGCCAATGAAGCTGATGATTGGAGCAGCTTTATATTTGAACATGTGCCTTAACGAAGGCTGAAAGAAGACCCACTCACTGCCAAAATGAGTTAATCTCTGTGGCGCATTTTCAAAGTAAAAGTTTGTGAATAAAAGCATATTTTGGCTAGCTTCATTTTTCGGGTCTCCTATCTAATGTTCTTTTATTATGTTTAAGGGCTTTTAATGAATCCATTGTGAGTGGGTGCTTTTTACTGAGTAAACTTTCTAGGCAAAACAGAAAGGCATTAATAAAGACAGGCGCATTAGTAAAGAAATGCTCATTTCTCCTCACTTTTCATTTTCGCCCCACATTTTGAGAAACACTGCTGTACGGATACCTGGAGCTGTGTAGAGAGAGCCTCTAGCGATCCGGTCAGTATGACTTCCATAAACTTCACAATACTCTTTATTCTGGATCTGCACCTAAAATAAAATGTCTGAATCTGAAAAGTGAAAAATGTATAGAATTTTATGAGAGTCATGATAAAGCTGATCCCTCTTCAAAGTATGTGAGGGAGAATCAATGGCAATTTATTTGTTTATGACCATCGTTAATTGCTGACTACATGAGGTGACCACAAAATTAAAACTCTTCAAAGTTAGATGACACTGTCAAGTTGTCTTTAACTGCTTATCCAGTTCAGGGTCCCGGTGGGTCTGGAGCTTACCCTACCTGGGCGCTAGGCAGGATCACACCCTTGAGAGGGCAACAGTCCTTCACAGGCCAACACACACACACACACCTATGGACACTTTTTTGAGCCGCCAATCCACATACCAACGTTTGTTTTTGGACCGTGGGAGGAAACCCACCTGTAGTGGGATTTGAACCCACAACCTCCAGGAGCTGTGTGACTGCAACACCACCTGCTGCACCACCGTGCTGCCCTCCTGATTAATTTGTACAGTGCAATGTGCCAATAGCCTGGATGGCTAGCTCTTAATTTGTCCAGTGAACAAGTCACTGTACTTGACCAAGTGAGACCCTGATCATGATGGAGTGATGGGTTAGAAAAAGATGAATGAATGGATGGCTGTGGTGTAGAAGGTGGCACTGTGAAGTTTAGAAGGCTGGGCATTAATCTGATCTTTCCTGAACACTGACATGATGCAACACAAACCATGTTAAACCCACAGGGCAACCCCACACAACACACATTATCACACAAGCTCAAATTACACATGGGTGGTGCATTATTCTGTTTTTATCAGGTTTGGTCAATGTTATGATACTAATGTGGAAGAGTGGAGGCTTTATTACTTTATTTCTTTATTTCTTTCATTCCACACTAAAGTAGAGATCAGCACTGTCCCCCCAGTACCACATCCTCTACTGCACTACTGACTAGAGATCACACACACACAGAAATTATGCCATGTGACCAGCAACCAGAAAACAAACACACACAATCACACAGGTGTGCATCTCCTCTCAGAAGCTCCAGCATCTCCCACTGAGGAGAGGACCACACTGTTCTTCTGGATTCTATTGTTCTATTGCTCCAGAGTCTGTGGTGTTACGGACTCACAAACAAACACAGGTGTTTTTACAAAGGCTGCTTCCCTCAGGTTCAGAAACCTGACCTGCTGGAAGTAGACTGTGTAGATGTTCTTGTAGGTTCAGGAAGGCTAACGTAGGTGCTGTATCTCCTTATGAATGACGACCTACAGTGAAGGGTTAGGAACTAAACTACACCTGACTTGTGCTGTGTGCTGCAGCTTCTCATTAAAGATAATCACCAGTGGTCTGTGGAGTTTATCCTTGGCTGCTTCTACCACAGAGCACATGCAAAATTAAAGCATGGAGAGGGGAAATGTATTCCACCGAATCCCTCCTCATCACACACACAGACACACACACACACACACACACGCACATACTAGACAGTTCAACTACCGTGATCCAGTGAATCTTTCCTGTCCTTTTTGAAGACTTTCCCAAACAAGCAGATCAAGTTTCCCTTGAATTTCTGTGCGATTCCCAAATAGAGCCGAGATTAAACACGTTTCAGAGGGAACAGCAGAATGGGAACAGCTGGGTGAGCAAGTCCTTAAATGGGAATAAATTAAGGAGGAGAGGGGCAATGGAGGAGATAATATTTCTGTCTGAGAGAGAGAGAGAGAGAGAGAGAGAGAGAGAGAGAGAGAGGGAGAGAGAGCAAGTTAAAAGAGAAACAGGGAGAAGTATGAAATGTGAGAGTAAATGTGAGAGAGAAAGTTGAAAGGGAAAATAGAGAAAATGTGATATAGAAGAGAAAGAAATATGTATTTGATTAACTCTCTCTCTCTCTTCATATATATATATATATATATATATATATATATATATATATATACAGAGAGAGAGAAGTAAAATAGAGCAGTCATGATTTGTTTAGAGACGGATTAAAGGAGGGTCACTAAATCTAAAGACCTTGAAGAACATGGAGCACCGTTTACAGCTGAGAGATGTTTATGTTATAACACAACGACAACCAATCAGAACACACTGCTCTGGTGGCTTCAGTCAACACAGCAGCTCCTCTCATTTTCTCCAGAGTCTCTCTGTAGTGTGCACAGATCTAAACGAACACTCAGGTAAATCCTTTCTCTCTGAGCGGTCGTCTTCGTCCTCGTCCTCATGGCTCTGCACTGGAGCTCGCATCTCATCTGTTCAAATCAAGTCTAGAGAGAGAGGAAAGCACGGCCATTAGAGCGTCTGGATGAACAAGCGGCATTCAAAGCGTTTCCATGTCGTCCAGTTCAGCTCCAGACCGACTCGGAGTAATAGCCTCGCCTCGCCGGCCCTTTTCAAAGGCTCTGACCACACCATGATTAATGGTGCTGGGCTCGCAATTGCCGAAGAATACAGAGTATTGTATTAAAGAACTGCTTCCAGCCACAAACACAAACAAGGCCACTTAACATTCCTCTGAAACACAGAGAGGGCTCGGTGCGAGATGATCTGATAAACAGAGGAGGTATGATCTTTCATCAGGAGAAAAACAGGCTGAGGGTCAAGAGCCAAATGCAGCCCTGGTTCCTTTGGAATTGTGCTTTTTATGAACCTGCACAATGCAAATGATTTTGTTTGTTGAGGTGATTATTCATTCATTCATTCATTCATTCATTCATTCATTCATCTTCTGTAAGAGATTAATCCTGATCAGGGTCATGGCGGGTCCAGAACCTACACACTGGGCGCAGGAACACACCCTGGAGAGTACACCAGTCCATTACAGGGCATCACACACTCACCCAGTCACAGTTTCACACACTCACCCAGTCACAGTTTCACACATTCACTCAGTCAGTCACACCCTCACACATAAGCATAGTTAGATTTTGGTATCTTCATAACTCATGGACCCAAATTCCTTTGGATTGTCCACAGGTCTGAGTGTGTGAGTGACTGAGTGAGTGTGTGAAACTGTAAATTAATTGTAGTGTAATACAAATAATTGATATATATTTGTATATATTTTAAATAATTCATAAACAATCATGTCCCTAAAAAGTAGTCAGTTTCTTTGTTAACAGTAGGCTCTATGTGCCAAGTAACATAATAAAAATTGCTCCATAAAGAGCACAGTGGATCTTAAGAATGTCAAATAGGCCATAAATATGGCTCAGCCAATCAGATCACAGAAGAGGAGCTAAGGGTTTTATAAACAGCTCCAGACCCGTCGCGCCCCGTGGCACTGAGAGCTGTTCTTACTCTGAGTGCAGTGCCACAATCAGAGCCAATTACCCAGCGGTGTCAAAGGCTAAGCTTACAGCCACAATTTGTGGCCAGGACCCGACTGGGGCAACAATTACGCTGCATTCTGGAGGTAGTGGGGGAGGGGGTAGGGCCACATATCAGAACAAATGGGTCAGAATTCTCCTTTCCGAACCACAAGGGGGAGGAATTTTCCTCTAATTTTCCACGCGAAACATCTGTGGTTTCATTAGCTTTCCCCAAAAATGTCCCACTTTCAGTGACACGTCTAAGCCGTGACAGACCAGAGGGGCATGGCTTCACTGAGAAGAGTCCTTACGGGGACAATTCAGTTACAGTTTGGTTCTTTAATATCGTACCTGTCTTATTTTATGTCATTTGTAGCAGGAGTAAAACGGATGTTAAATATGTTATTCATTTTACAGAGAAAGTTTATGTGGGGTCTCACCAGAACTGTCCAGAAAAACTATCATCTTAGAGTCAGAGAACATCTTACTCTACTATTGCTTTAGATTTAAACACATCCACAGCTGAGTCAATCCTTCCTGCCACTGTGAGAAGACCTGCTCAAAACTGTGGGGCTGAATGAATGAGGAACCTGAGGGAAGACCTTATGGAGAGAAAAAAGGAAACAGACACAAAAGAAGACAATCGAAAAAAGAGAGATTCTCCGACAGAAAACGCTTCCAACTACTGAGACTGAAGCATGGAAAAATATCCACGATTGATTTCTTTGATGACGCATCCTGGACACTTTAAATAAAGACAGAAATGTGAATGTTGAGTTTTCGGTGTTGGAAATTGTATGAATAATGGTGGTCTCTGATTTTGCTCAGTACTTTTTTTTCACAGATTAAAAAGCAGGCTTTGTGGAGAATGTCCAGCAACAAGGATCAAAGTGTGAATGACCAGCTCTGCACATTTTTGTGTCCAGAAGCAGCTCTTGAGCACAGGGGCTTCTCAGAAGACCCACAGACGGCTGAGCTGACCCTCAGCGAGGTTTAGAGCAAGGGTCAGTTCAGGCCAAACTGTGTCTGCTTTAAGGAAAAGTCGCAAGAGCACGCAAGCGGGCGCCCTCCGGTCGTACACACACAGCTCGTCTTTCAGTCGAGAGTGGGAAAAGATCGAGAGATAAGATGAAGATCTCACACAGACGACACCTAGGAAAATTATTCAGAGGGAACAATCTGCCATTTGTGCCACATTTGTTATTTGATCTTTGGCCACAATTACTAAACCTGTGCCAATGTTCTTTTCTTTAAAACTGCAATATTAATACACTCCAAACTATTATAATATACCACAACACCACGTATAACCACTTTCTTACATTACTACATTACTATACTACACTATTACACCATATATAAGTTCATTCATTCATTCATTCATTGTCTGTAACCCTTATCCATTTCAGGGTCGTGGTGGGTCCAGAGCCTACCCGGAATCACTGGGCGCAAGGTTGGAACACACCCTGGAGGGGGCGTATATATTGTTATAAAACATTATTATACTACTACAATACACTACTTCACTATTTACTAACATAATACACTACTTAACCTTATTTAACTACATCTTTACTATATTACTACACCATGTGCTACTACTATAGTACTATACTACACTCTATACTTCCATAATTTACCACTGTAGAACAAATTATTAATGTCCCAGTAAACAATGAACGTCCCTGGACGTTCAAAATAGGTCTAAAAGTAGTCTGTCCGTCAATTACATATTTTAAACGTCAACGGACGTCCAAAATCCATCTTAATAAGTTAGTTATCAAGTGGTGACCAATCGATAACGTCAGTGGACGTCCAAAATGCGTTTTATACAAGTAATTTATTTCGGGACCAATTAATAACGTCAATGGACGTCTAAAATACGTCTAATAGTCGTCTTTTCAATGTCTGTGTGTCAACGTCTTTTCAACTTTCATTTTCAACCTTAAGAGAACGTTGATTAGACGGCAGTCATTACATTATTTCAACGTTGAATCAATGGCTAAATGTTTACTGGGGTACTACATTACTATACTACTATAATATACTAATACACCAAATCTTCCTACTGTAATATTCAATAAAGATACAACTACACTATATACTACCCATAATACACCATTATACCATAGATTATTATGATAATATACCACTGTACCACATTTTGCAACTAAATTACATTGCTATACTGCTATAACATTCACATCAAATCAATTCAAGACGAGACTTCGCTGTATATTACAGGTAAAGTGCTACTGCACCATATTACTATTATACTGCAATATGATTATAAATTGTATACAAACAAAATATCCAACTATGTGCACTGATATTGTAATATATTACTATGGTATCACCACATACAACTACGGTGTATAGTATTTTTAAACACCTCTGTACTATTGACGCTACTATAAAACACTACAGGACTGTACGGCTAAGGAGGAGGACTGGTGGTCTGACTGGTTTTGACCAGTCCTAAAAGTGTTGTGTATTCAGGCTGGAACTCTTGAGTTGCTTCTGACCTTCACCCTATGTTTGTGTGTCCCCAGACCCCCCACCGAAGACCCCATTCAGCTCCTTAATTTTCAAATCAAAGTCAAGCTGTTGAAGCTGAGGCATATGCTCCCGCTCCTTCTCTTTCTCCATCACACACTCATTACCCTCTCTGTCTCAGGCAGGTTTTTTTCTGAATCTCACAGCACTGACACGCCATTAAGAACCTTTAAACACACATGCACATAAAAGTCTGCTAAAGACTAGGAAGAACATTCCTATCCTCAGCGGCGCATCAAAACCTCACATTACTCAGTCTTCAGCGATTAGTCCTGGATCCACTCCAACTCGTCCCAAAGGCATTTGGTGGAGCTCCATCACCAGAGAACACAGTTCCACTGCTCCACAGCCTAATGCTCGGGGGCTTTATACTCTCTATCCAACGCTTGGCACTGAGCGTGCTGACCTTTGACTACTGTTAAGCGGCTCCAGAGCATCCCATTTCATTCCAAGCTTTATCGATGCAGAATATACAAATATCTGTCTACAATGGACATAGTCAAAATAAGGGTTGTCTACAAACTTTTGGATATTATTGAAAACCTTAGGCTTAACTGGTGCTATGTTGTTAAGACCGGTTATTGCCTCATCCCTGTTCCATACAGAACATCTCTGAATCAAACGCAGCGCCAAGATTACATACACAAATTTTGTTTTCATGCACTGTGGGGACATTAGGTCTTGATCCACACAGTGTGATAAATACATGTCACTGTCACACACACACACACACACACACACACACACACATTATGTTATATACAAGTATCAGTTTATGGAAAATTAAATTGGTGTCATTTTCAAATATGTATATTTTTAGGGGCATTTTATTTTTTCAAAGCTTTTAAATGTTCTAGTGAATGTCAAAGCTTTTAGGACACACCACAGGAACCTGAGTGTAAACAACACTTTACAATGAGCTCAAACATTAGGACGGCTGTCAGATGCTTGCACCATAAAAGAATCGCAACCTTTCAGTGGATGGTTCTCTTTAGAGACTGCGTTTTTATTACAGCTTTAATCACTCTTTTAATATTTCAGGAAAAATCAGACACACCTACACACCAATCAACCATAACATTTCCTTGTTTCTACAACTCACCGTCCACTCTCTCAGCTCCACTGACCACACGGGAGCACAGATTACACAATTACAGATTGTAGTTCATCTGTTGCTTTGCATACTTTGTTACCCCCATTTTCACCCTGTTCTTCAGTGCTCAGGACCCTCACAGAGCAGGTATGATGTGGGTGGTGGATCATTCTCAGCGCTGCAGTGACACTGACGTGGTGTTTGTCTGTATGTGTTGTGCTGGTACGGGTGGATCAGACACAGCAGGTGCTGCTGGAGTTTTTAAACCCTGTGTCCACACACTGTCCACTCTGTGAGATACTCCTACCTCATTGGTCCACGTTGTAGATGTAAGTTCTCAGAGAGTAGCTCATCTGTTGCTGCACAGTGTGTGTCGGTCGTCCTCTAGTCCTTCATCAGTGACACAGGACACTGCCGACTGGATGGTTTTGGTCAGTGGACTATTCTCAGTCCAGCAGTGACACTGAGGGGTTTAAAAACTCCAGCAGCACTGCTGTGTCTGATCCACTCGCACCAGCACAACACACACAGTGTCACTGCAGCGCTGAGAATGATCCATCACCCAAACCATACCTGCTCTGTGGGGGTGCTGAGCTTTGAAGAACAGGGTGAAATGTGGGTAACAAAGTATGCAGAGCAACAGATTATTAATTTTATTTAAAGGTACATCATTATGTTGTATCATATTAATGACCTCTAGGAGCTTTAGAAGCCTCTTATAACGATCCCTACTGTCTACAGCCTGAAGGAAAAACAGAAATGTTCTGATTCAACAAAGACGCCATGCTCAGATTTTCTGACACTTCCAGACAAACCGGAGCATTTCTGAGTCTTCTGCAGTCACAACACACACGCACGCACCTTCATACACTTACACACACACATACACACCTACAAACATATTAACCCAGCCCCACACACACTAACAACAGCAAACTAACTTATAAAGCCAACACAAACCAAACCAGAGCTGATAAACCTAAGACAACATAAACCTAAGGTTGTAATATCTCTGTAATTCCACCTTAATTTCTATATAATCCCTCCTTAATATCTTTGTAAATCCTCCTTAATATCTCTGTAATTCCACCTTAATATTTTTGTGTAGTTTCTCCTTAATATCTCAGTAGTGTCTCCTTGACTTCTCTGAGGTCAGATGGAGAGACAGTGTCTCCAGCTTCTCAGAATTTTCAGGAATGTCCCTGTGTCTCCTCTTGAGATTGAGTGGAGGTCTCAGTGGCGTTTATCTGCAGCTGTACTAAAGACTCCACCATTTCTCACTCATGTCTCAAGTTGGTGCCCAACATAACTATCTACAACTGTTCTGGACAAGTGTCCCATGACCTCTCTGTGTTTGATGCGGTTTTTCCCGAGGGATTTCAGGTATAAGACTCTTGAGAAACTCATGAGCAGCTTCTGAGCAACAGACCATTCCTCAGGGAGATCAGACTGAGATTAAAGGCAGATCCGAGCCTGATCTGAAGTGAAAGTGAGAGTGGAGGATGAGGTTAAAGCTGCTTACCCAACATCCTGAGCGAGTCTGTGCGGGTCTCCGTGCCCAAAGTCCACGAGGAGCGCTGAACACTGCAGGAACTAAACTCCACACACACTCACACACACTCTGTCTCTCTGACACACACACTTTAAACTGGGGAGGAGGAGGAGTAGGAGAAGGAGGAGGAGAAATAGGCACCTCCCTCTGGAGCCAAACACCCTCACACCCTACGTCCAATCAGAAAAAACAATAACAATAATAGCACAGGTACTAATAATAACACTACCACTAGTACTACTACTAATAATAAATATTATTATTGAAATAACAATATTAATTAGTCCCCATCTATGTGCCTTGGTTGGATTAAATGATTTGTAAAACTGTATATAATATGTTTGTAATTAAAAAAAATCTTTATTCTTTTGTTGTTGTAAATTAGGTTAGAATCGTTTATCAATTTACAATTTGCATTTTCACTAACAACAAAAATAACAGAAACACTAGCTTCTGAATATGAAACCTGAATATGACAATTGTATTTCAGATATATTTCAAATATGGGTCTTCACAAATGTCAAATTTGTACAATTTCAATTCCTTTTTTAAAAAATGAAAACACAGTCTTTGATGTGAATCACAGAACTTGAGTGAGTTGTGAGAAAGCGTTCCCAAAGTTCCCAAAGATAGTAAGAAACAGCAGCTCTTGTGGTGCTGAGAGTATGTGAGAAATACTCCCCCTGGTGGTGCAGTTCCTAACATTGAGCCTGTGAAATATTTCCCCTTGTGCTGCAGTTTGTGAACGCAAATTACATTTTGAGAAACAGTACCTCTTGTGAAGATGTTCCTAAACATGAGTGAGTATGTGAGTGAGTGAGTGAGTGAGATACAAGCCTAAAATAACTAAGCAACAACAATAAAAATGATAATGAAAAACTCTTTCATGATAAACAACAATCTTTATCTTTAAGTGTATATCTAAGCAGATTATATCTGTGAACTTTAATGATATTAAGAATATATTTCAGACACATATCTGCAAAAAAAATGGGTACCACTTTAAAATTAAGACTACACTTTTGAAGGTTTATAAATGGATTAAAAGCCTGTTTATACCAAGGATATTCTTTATGTTGTAAACACAATACTTTAATGAAAGCATTAATAATCATTTGTAACACAGAGATGGGAAGTGTGAAAGTGACCACTTTTTTGTCTAATATTGAAAGTGTCAGAGAACTTACTGATAATATCAAATGGAATAATAAACTCAGACCTGAGGACCACAGAGACAGTGACAACACCAATAAATATTTGGATTCTGATGATAATTTAGATGTAGAATCACACCCCCTACATTTCAGTCTGGAGTATGAATGCAGACTGATTGATTAACCATGAAAACAGCAGGATTATTGTTGCAGTTGCTGATATAGGTTAAACTGTTCTATGATTCATACACTACACACACACACACACACTACACAAACATCTGTCACGTCCAGCCATGGTGGAAAAATAATGATCTGCTGCAGTAACGAACCTGCAGTGAAACCTGAAGCTTTTATAACCTGACATGCTGCCAAACGTGGTAAAATAAAGGCTGTGCATTGAGCTCATTCCACTGAACATGACCAGGGCTGTGACCTATCAGAAACACCGCTTTAGTGGTCATGCATTATGGCAAGCCCAATGTTTATCACCGTTTGGACTGTTTGAATTGGTTATTTGATCCATGCGTTCCTTCTTCGCTGAGTAAACGATGTTAATTCCTTGGATAAATTCCTAAATTGGCTCGGTCTGTTGAAAAGCTGAGTGTGCCCTTGAGAAAGGGACGTAACCTTTGCTCCAAAAGTGAACCCCACATGGCCCCTGAGTCACCTTGAGAAAGTCCAGGGCCTTACATGATGGAATACAAATTCACTTCAAATTGCACAGATGGATTCTGCTGGTTTGGTGTTGAAGTACTTTGACAAGTTACGTTGCTCAACCCTCAAGTTACCATCATCCAGAAGGCTTCAGAATTACTCACCGATGTAACCTAGGAATAAAAGTTGTTGAAAAGGGACTGAATAATAAGCCTTTAGCCTTTAATAACACTAGGATTTATAGCTAAATCTACAGTGTCCCTCAGGGCTATGTAATCAGTCCTCTTTTCTTCTGTCATTACAAAAAATAAGTTATACATCCTGAACATTTTCCAACCAATGCTGATGTCCAGAAAATCCCTCTTAAAATATAGACCACATCAAATTCTCAATTCATTACATCTCCACCTTAAATATTTTTCCTCAGCCTCAATTATTTCAGCCAGGACCTGTTATGTGACTGAAGGGATTTATTTACTGTGGCTGAATGTTATGGCCAAAGACCAAATTGCATCAGCTAGTCAGGACTGTCATAACACAAACAGCAAGTGACATCACAACCTTTCAGAGCATTCACTTTCCATCTCATTGTGTAATGCATTAAAAGGGAACGGCTGCTGTTGGAAGGAAGTATGAATGGGAAATCAGGACTCGCATGTGGGCGTATTTACTTCTCATTTAGTTCCTACAGGTTCAAGTAGCATATGCTAGCTAGGTCAGTTTCATTCACATATCAACTGCAGGCCAAAATACTGAACATTAATTAACAATGTTTATTGTGGAGTAATAATTCATTAAGAATTTCAAATAGAATTTTAAAGCCACTGTCCACCTGTTTGAAAATTTATGCTAACATTAAAATAGCACCACAGAGTAAGCATTTACCTCAGTGTTAAATTTCAACTACATTTATACAGTAAAACAGATTAACAGAGTTTAAAATCTCCCAACATCCCTCTTAGCTGCTGCTGTGATTTGCAAGGGTGGGTCAAATCACAGAATGATTGACAAGAGCATCACCATGACAATGTAAACAATGTAGCATCTGTAGCATGATTAATGATGGCCAATCAGAACCTCAATCAAAACCTACATTTGGACGCCAAGAGGCCCTGTTCATATTGGAGGCCATTTTGTGACGCTCGCTCCACCTTTAATGATTTTAATTGTGTACGTGGACAATGCTTCACTACAAACATCCCTCTGTGACACTCCTCCACTCCCAGCAAAGCTTTACAGGCAGATTGAGCTGAAGGCAGTGTCTTTATTGGTGGGAGGGATGGGAAAGTATCACTAATTCTGATTGTTGCTGTGGCATTCACATCCATTAACCAGTTTTATCACACCCACTAAAATCCAACAGAATACTGCTGAAATATTTTTTAGAAATCGCTCTAAAAAACAAAAAGCCTTTTATCATTCTTTCGATGCCTCTTCAGAGCACAGTCTCCACCCCAGAGAGAGAGAGAGAGAGAGAGAGAGAGAGAGAGAGAGAGAGAGAGAGAGAGAGAGAGAGAGAGAGAGAGAACGGTCATAAAAGAAGTATGAACATCAGTGGACAGTGGCTTTAGGAGTTCATTTGATCTTATATTAGCTTTGTTTACTTGCGTAAACATCAGCATGGTATTTCATATGATGCACAACTTATTCATTTTTAACTAGCAGCTTAGACACATTTAAAAACCTGTAGATTTTTATTTGAAAAGTTAGAAGAAAAGGGGGCCGATTACATAACCTTGAAGAACACCATAGTATTGGTCCATCATTTGATTAAAACCAGAACCATCCAAGTTACAGAAACCAAGGTTCTCAAAGTTCTGAAGACTTTAGAGAGCAATAAGCTTGGTTCGAGTTGGTTGAGCAAAAAAATTGGGGAAAAAATGATGCGTGTTTTTAGGCACTGGAACACTGCTTTGTTGTTGGAACACAGAAATAACAAATACTATTTTGTTTGTGGAAGTGCTTAATGTATCCCATGGCCACACTCAAGCACACACCTGGTTTAAATGTCACTCTTCACCGCTGCCTCTGCTGGCTGTAAGTAGGTCAGTGTTAATGCGTTTTAATGTGGTGAGAATGTGGCTACGATCAGCAGAAAGCCAAAGGTAGAAAGGGGATTCCATTGAAGCCAGGCATTCCTTGGCTCTGGTTCTCAGGAACACCTTTTCGCCCGCCCACACCTCCTTCATCTCTCTCTCCAGCTGAGCTTTTCTCCACCCACCAACATGCTCTGGCTCTCTGGCACTCCTTCCACTGCAAACACCAGGCTTGGAGCACAAAGCCCTGGGCAAACAAGGCCTCGCTTGCCTTCCTCTCAACAAGAAAAACTGCAAGACAAATGCAGGGAGGCTCCCCAGAGCACTATTAATAGACCAGAGCAACAATGCACGCGGCTGAGTGCGAGATGAAAGAAGAACCAGGTCTCATGACAGGTCCCAAAACTGTGGGTGGAAGAAGAAGCGTCAGAGAATGTCCAAAGTCGAAAAGGACGCTGATGCGATTTCTCATAAGGCAACCCCAGAGCTTTTCTGGCAGCTAACCTTTCAGGTTTGATCTGATAGCGATGAATACTTGAGCCATGAGGATTTCCAACTTTCCTTTTCAGAAGCACCAAGGCATGTCCCACCCAGGGCTTTCTCCAGCAGCCATCTGTTCTCAGGTGCAGGCCAGGTATTTTCTCAGTCAGAACTCAAACTGGAACCACCAGCAAATAACAGTCATTGTCTCTATAACTCCCTGCAACACAAAATAACGCCAAAGAATAGATGCCTTAATATTGCTTTAATTCATTCTTAATTTCACTATAGTGTCTCTGTAATGTCTCCTTAATATTTCCTCCTTAAAATCACAGTGATTTATTTTTCATATCTGTGGAAGTACTCCTTAAAATCTCTGATGTGTCTCATTAATGTCTCTGTAATTTCTCCTGGATGACACTGAGAAGTTACCTTGTGTTTGCTTCTGCACAGAAGTTGTTCCTGAATAAAAGAGAACAGGAGTATCCTCTGTGTCTGCTCTAGAGTTTGAGTATAGCTCTCAGTGATGTCTCACATTGTGCTCAGTGCTGAGATAATAACGTTCCTGTTTTTAGCAGCAGCTAAACTAAAGTCAGAGCTCCTCCATCATCTTGTCACCAGTGCTCAGGACTGGCTCAGGTTGGTGCTAGACATAACTATCATTTTGCTCTGGGCACAACACATCTCTGATGTCTCTGTTTCTCCTGAGAGATATCAAGAGCCATTAATGAGCAATAAAAATGTTCCCACTGAGGGATCCCGCCAATTCCCGGTGTGTGTTCTCCTGCGGAGATATGGCGAGGTCTGTAGGTGTGTTTACTTTGGCCGGCGTGTTGTGACAGCGCTAATTAGCAGCTCCCCCGGGGCGCTGCTGATTTCTTCATCTCCATCTCTTTCTCTTTTGTGGTGAAACAGGAACTCAGAGAACAACCTGAAATCACAGGCTCCACCGCAGAGCTCAGCCCCCGAGATACAGCTCTGACATCACAACACAGCATTGGCTTTGGGGTGAACCTCAGCTCGCATTCACATGCATGCACACACACACACACACACACACATACACACGCACACACGCACACACACACACACACACACACACACACTGACACACACACACACAAACTGACACACAAACTGGCACATACACACACACACACATAAACTGACACATACACACACACACAAACTGAAACACACACATGCATACACACACACACACACACACACTCTGACATATACACACACAAATAATACACACATTAGAAGCACTTAATAACAACAACATCAATAATAACCCATTAAGAGCCTTTATAATCTGAAACTTGTTCATTTCATTGGTGTGTGTCTGTGTGTTTGTGTGCGCGTGTGTGTGAGTGTGTATGTGTGCGTGCGTGTGTGTGTGTGTGTGTGTGTGTGTGTGTGTGTGTGTGTGAGATACTGAGGTTTATTTAGCATCCAAGATCAACAGAATACTGTTTATAAAGACTCTCAGGTTCAATGCTCTGCATTAATGTATATTGGGTCAGTGGGTCTCAGCAGGATTGATGTGTGTGTGTGTGTGTGTGTGTGGTGTCCATCCAGATGTGAAGCTCTCTGCTGAGAGTTGTTTCCCCTGAGGTATCTGTCTGTCTCAACCTTCCCATCCTCTCTCTCTCTCTTCCTGTGCACACCTTTCCTCCAGAGACTCCAACAAACTTACTATTCACCTCTTTTCTTTTCTTTCCTTTTGGTTTGTAGACTACAATATCTGAGGAGCAAAGAGAACTGCATAAGTGTCCAGTAACAATTGGAACGGCCCTCGCTTTACAATTCACCTGAACTTTAAACAAAGTAGAGTATAAAATACATCAGCGTGGTTAAAGCGAGTCAAATCAACACAGAAATGTTCTAATATCTAGTGTAAAGCCTTCACGGGTTTATAAAACTGGAGATGCAGTTAATACACTTCAGTATGGAAAGTTTGGGGACCTCTATGGTGTTAATATGTGACTACATTCAATGTGAGGAAGAACATTTTGTAACCTGGGTCGAGCTGTGCTCCATTTCCCAGAGCGGATTGATTTGATGATTGTGAATGTGTTCACGTTGAAGAGGAAAAAGACCTGGATCAGGACACAGCGATGGAATTATGAGCCGGTGTGTATGGGTGTGTGGGTGTGTGTGTATGTGTGTGTGTCATAAACCCACTTTAAGAAACACCGTCACTGTTATGGTACCCCCAAGAGTCTGTATTCAGTAGATTTATTTATGGAACATAACTTTACCATAATGAAAAAGGTAACACTATAAATGACATAAATTGTAAGGTGAAATAAGTACTGAGCAAATAAAGGGTATGATGCTAGAAATGTGTGGTTATTACTGGGTAATCTTACAAACACTTTACAAATAAACTAAGGCACGTAAATCATCTTTAGTCTGCTTTGGACATATAATGCTTCAACACAGAGGCTAACAGTGTTAAATATCTCTGAAGTATGTGATGATGATTATTGTGGTAAATCACATCCTGAACATAATGAGTACAAAGCACCATGAAACTCTGCTAGTGTCTGTAATGAAAGTAGCTGACCATGTCTATTCTATTCCATTGTTACACTTATATAGCGCCTTTCTAGACACCCAAGGACGCTTTAAAATCCACACTGCTCAGAACGCTCAGAACACTCAATCCACACACACTGGCGAGAAGCGGCAGCCAAACGCTCACAGCGTACTCTCGACCAGGAACGACCGTCCACCTGGAGGACTGCATCGGGCACTAGGATTTCACCCAGGACAGAGTGACAATCCATGTCTGGGCACACACACATTCACTCACACACACAGACATTCATTCACTCACACAGCAGGACAGTTATTAAACAGAAGCCAATTCACCTACCTTCCATGTTTTTGGACTGTGGGAGGAAACCGGAGCCCCCGGAGGAAACCTACGCAGACACGGGGAGAACATGGAAACTCCACCCAGATGGGACTTGAACCCAAGATCCCAGAGAACCACTAAGCCACCGTGAAGCCCATGTCGTTCTCTGTAGGTGCACTGTAAATAATCTTAAAGGATCTGTAATTACAATCAGAACTACAGTGAACTCAAAATAGTAGCTGCATTCCTTATATATAAAAATATGATAGTAATAGTCACTTTTAATTCAATTGTATAATCTATAAATATGCTCAGAAGTACAATGGATTCGGAACATAGTTACATGTCTTATTGGTAAATTGTTTGTAATAACCACATATTTCATCATATCCTTTACATACTCTGTACTTATTACTTAACAGGTACTTACTCTGTACCTACCCAAAAATATCTCCCTTTACTTCTGGAGTACCTTTCCCTTTAGAGAACAGAACTGGACTTGAATGTCACTGCTGTACATTTACACTGTTTGTACCTTTAGTGACAATGATGTACCTGTAGAGTACCTTTTTTTCTGACAGTGTAGGTAAAGACACCTGATGTGGTCCAAAAATCTTCCACTAAATACAACCAGATCCACCCCGACGGTCCTGAGAGCTGAATGACTGTTTCAGACTTTACAGGGCGACTCGCAGCAGCAGCAGAAGGATGCTGTATTTGAGCAGAGTCTTTTCCTCAGTAACTCCACATCTTTGGGTTTGAAAAAACACATCTAACACGCTGCAGGTTTAAATGAAAAACAAAGCGACGGTAATGTCTCTGGACGTCTAAGGGTTAATGGTGATTAGAGGAGCAGCAGGGTCGGGTCTGGGTGACTGGATGAAAGTTTGACTGAAGTTGTGTAACTGCTTTTGGAGAGTTTTTTTCCCCTCTAACCAATGCAATTAAGTCACAGTTCTTCAAAGCCCTCGCTCGTTTGGGGTCTAGACTGTGGCCCTATGGGTAATTAGAAAATGTGTTCCTGTTTTGATAGAGGTCACCATGTCTCACGGATGTTTGCATGTGTGTGTGTGTGTGTGTGAGAGAGAGAGAGAGAGAGAGAGAGAGAGAGAGAGAGAAGGAGAGAGAGAGTGTGTAAGAGAGCTTTTGTGCTGATGTGTGTTGGAGCACAGCATTTAGTTCTGAATTAAACAGTAGATGAAGCTCTGCCAATGACCTGGCGCCACGTCCAAGTAAAGAACACAATGTTGGGGGAGCCCCAGCTCCTTTGGTCTTAAGATACCACTCGGCACCAGGACTTTACTGCTCCTGTCTCAACACTCATCAAAACAGCTGGGAAACATCTGCTGAAAGTGCAGATCCTAAACTTACAATTAACACCTCATTACATTTATTCATTCATTCATTTTGTGTAAAAGCTTCATTCTGATCAGGATCACAGTGAGTCCAGAGCCCACCTGGAATCACAGGATGCAAGGCTGAGACACACCCTGGGCAGAGGACAACACTCAGACTCACTTGTAGACAGGCTCACACACACACACACACACTCACACACACACACACACACACACACACACACACACACCTAATCCCAAACTGCAGAAGGTCATTTAGTAAAAGCAGTGAGTGGATACTAGGTTTTGAATATATCCATCTGAACTAGGGACCTGGAGGTTGTAGATTCGAGTCTCGCTCCAGGTGACTGTCTGTGAGGAGTTAGTGTTCTCCCTGTGTCTGCATGGGTTTCCTCCGAGTGCTCTGGTTTCCTCCCATAGTCCAAAAACACATTGGTAGGTGGATTGGTGACTCAAAAGTGTCCGTATGTGTGAGTGTGTGTTGCCCTGTGAAGGACTGGCGCCCCCTCCAGGGTGTATTCCCGCCTTGCGCCCAATGATTCTGGGTAGGCCCTGGACCCACCGGATCCTGGATAAGTGGTTACAGATAATGAATGAATGAATGTTCTCTCTGGCTTTAACTGAAATGTCTCCCTAATCCTTCATTGGTATTGTGATATAGATTGTCATATATTGGGAGTCACTATTTAGTTCCCTCTGTAGTGCTAACAAACACAAGTGAATTTAGACACTTCCCCTGTCCGTTGCTTAGTAACAAAGAAACTCGCAATGACATTTGGTCCACAATCGGCTCATGTAGTGAGATATGGTGTTTACTATAAATTACGAGTGCATTTTGGGAGAAACTAGTGCCCTCAAAATCACACTCAAATTACACTTTCAGATTCAAACACATTAAAAATATAAATCGGGAACCATTTCTGTCACAGCCTCTGTTCAGATGTGTGAGCTGTTGTAGGGAGCGGTGGAGCCCTCTGTCGAGTCCTACAGCTGCCACAGGTTTGAATTAATCTGATTTGATTAATTGATCACCACTGGAATGTAAAGAATATTTCTAAACGTAGCACAAGTTATGTGTTTAAAATAAAAGTCCTACTGCAGCATTAATGATAAAAGACTGGGGCTTATTTGCAGGGTCTGATTATCTGTTTCTCCAAAGCGCTGGGGTTTGAAGAGTATCCTGTAACAGACGGGACAGAGGGATGTGGACAACTGTCACTGTAAATAAACACAGCGCAGAATGATGGAATAACTACAGCGGAGACTTAGGGTCCAGCAGCAGAGAGCCAGCTAACTTTCAGTAAAGCCTGAGAGACATCAGAACGTGAGCCAAGGGTCTCTCAGGGTCCGGGTGTGGATACACACCTCATTTTCACATGAATTATCGTTATTATTGATGTATTTGGGGCATGTTTTCATTTTTCTTTAAATCAAACTGTATGCAGTAATACAGACTGAAGTGTAATTGATTACTAAATAACATTAAAGTAGTTTAATAAGCTCTTAAGAGGTAATGGAGAGGGGGAGTGTGGTCATAGCTCGAGGGTCCTGAAGTCAGAGTTAGAACGACTGTATCAGTGACATGTTTAATAGCAGGATGGACAGCAGCACTGGCCCTTTAAAGGGATTCAGGCTCTACATCTGCTTCAATGTGTGAAAAATGTAACACTCTGAGGGTCTTTTGAGACCACTGCAATGAAACAGAATCCCCCTTAAAACTCACCATGAGAAATGGAAAGTAGAGAGGAGGGGGTGGGGGGATGTCACAGATAATAGAACAAGAAATAACAAGAGACAAGAAGAGTGAAAGTGTGTGTGAGGGAGAGAGAGTGTGTGAAAGTCAGTGTATAATGAGAAAAAAAATGTGTGAGAAAGAAAGGGACAGACAGATATAAAGAATGAGTCAAAAAGAGAGAAAGAAACGAAATATTCTTTCTTCTTTCACTCTCTCTCTCCTCGGGTAAAAGTTCAGTTTTAGAAGTTGGTTATATTTTCTGTTTGTGTTATTTTTTCCATTTTATTCTTTTCAGATCCACATCCTTTCAGACCCATAGCCTTGAGCTCAGCTTAGGGTCAGGGTAAAGGCAGCTGTGGATATGTTTAGACCTAAAGCGGATATTGATGTCCTCCTCTCTCTCTCAGCTTAAACAAGGGGTCATTTTGGGTGCAGTGCCAGTTCTTTCGCAGTTACTCTGTCGTCTGTTTTTCTTTTCTTTTGCTCACTTATTTGAACTGGACTCGACCTAATCTTCTCAGAAAGATCTGGACGAATGGAAGTTGAATAAAGAAAGACTTCATCTTCATAACTGTCAGTCGTTCTTTATTATTATTTACTTATTCAATTTTTACATAAATTCAAAGCAGATAAATACACTGCTCTTGAGAAACAGACACAGGTGGTGGACACGACCTTACTCTTGACCATGACTTTGATAATGACCATGCAAATGCTACAGGCGTTGATCTGGCAGTTGTTTAAACAGTAGGTCATTATTCCGAGTCCAGCAGCTTTAGGACGGTCAGCTTCCAAATCCACTTCCCAAATCTGCAGCGAGCTGGAGCTCCTGAAGCTCCGGAAACACAGGAACGCGACGAGTGCCCGGGAATACTGCAGCGCTGAATCAGACACTGCTTCTGGACACTGCGCCGTTCTTTAAGTGTCAAGACACTGGACACAAATCAGGAAGCACTTTAACATAATACATTACTGCATACATATCTTTGGCATGAAGTCCAGATACTCTGTATCCAGTTTTGCACACATCTCACAAACATAATAAATATGTAAATTAGGTGTTGACAATCCACATTTGAGAGACCATGAAAACTACTGGAGCACAACAAAAGCAAAAACGTCTAATCACATCGACCGATTTTCTCAATCACATCATCTTTAACCTCTTAAAACCGGTCGTATTAATCGTATCGTTTGAGCCCTACTTTAAATTACACAGTGCTAAAATAATTTTACATGAAAATGAAATACATATCTATTAATTATGTCTATGTTGATTTTAGGCGGCTGAAAATTTAAATACACCAATCAGCCATAACATTAAAATGACATGGTTTCGACACTCACGGTCCACTCTCTCAGCTGTTCTACAATTACAGTTGTAGTCCACCTGTTGCTCTGCATACTTTGTTACCTCCTATTCACCATGTTCTTCAACACTCAGTACGCAGGTGTGATTTAAGCGCTGCAGTGACAATGAGGTGGTGTGTTAGTGTGTGTTGTGCTGGTGTGAGTCAGAGATCAGACACAGTAGTGCTGCTGGACTGAGAATAGTCCACCGATCAAAATCATCCAGCCGACAGTGTCCTGTGTCATTGACGAAGCCCTAGAGGACGACCAACGTAAACTGTGCAGCGACAGATGAGCTACTGTCTCTGACTTCACCATCGAGGTAGGAGTGTCTAACAGAGTGGACAGTGAGTGGACACAAGGTTTCAAAACTCCAACAGCACTGCTGTGTCTGATCCACGTGTACCAGCGCAATAGAATAATGTAAGCAATTGTAGAAGAGGTGTAAAGGTGGGCTACCGAAGTAAGCAGAGCAACTGATAGGACTGCAGTCTGTAATTATAGAACTACAATATGCTCTGGTGTGGACAGTGGAATGGAGAGACTGGACGGTATGTGTAGAAACATGGAGGTAGTTTTAATGTTCTGGCAGATTGATGTCTGGTAAATGGAGACTCCAGTAGTTTCAGGTGAACAGTTTGTCCAGCCACGTTTGCTACCAGTAAGTTTGTCTTTCTGAACCTGCAGCATGGAACCGAAAGACAGTTTAAGTGATGGTCAGACTAAGGTCATTGCAGGTCAGCTTCGAATTTCACACAACAACGGCCAAACTGGCCTACACCTTTATTACATCTGCAAACATTCAGATATAAAACTGTAACATGTCTCTTATTTATCAATAAATAATGAATTCAGGGGGGTTTGGAGGTGATGAGGATAATGATACAGCTGACCGCTGCATACAGTCCAGTCAGAACAGTTTCCTGATCACTGATTCAACACTAATCAGTAATATATTTAGAGCTGGGTATCACCTACAACTTCTCCTTCAGTTCTCTTTTCATTTAAACACAATAAACAATGAAGAACCTTTAAAAAAATAAACAGAAACAGTCAAGAGTACCACTGGCTATATGGGAATCGGAATCACTGGGCGCAAGTTTAACACACTCACCCAGTCACTCACATCTGTGGACAATGTCACACCGACACTCCACCTACCAACATGTGTTTAGACTGTGGGAGGAAACCTAGTGAGTGACACGAGGAGAGCATCCCACCCAGGACCCGGAGACCCTGAAGCTGAGTGGCAGTAACACTACCTTTCGCACCAATGTGCCACTGATTATGTTTGATGCATTATCTACCGATAAAGACTCAGAAGTGCAGTAAAAAAAAAATCTAGTTAAATAAATTAAATATTGGTATGAAATATTGATGATAGTACCAGTATGATTAGGTCAGTACTTCAGGGAACTGACTGCTGATACCCAGCCCTAGTCATATTCCTGCTACATTTGTAGTTGATTCTTGTGTTCAAATTTAATCAGTCAAAAAGGCTTGACTGATATATCTATTTACCAACAATATCAGCTGATATTGGATTTATCAGTATATATATATATCAAATATATATCAAATATTGTTGTTGTCCAAAGACAAACACGTATGTCCATTTTTGTGGATGTTTAGTTTAATGTTTCGTCATCATAGTGAATGAAAAGAAATGCTCCAAAATTTCCAAAATTACTTCGAATAAAAAAATCTTTTTGAAATTTAATACATTTTTTCCCACTTCCCCTGTTTTTTTTTGGGACATTACTAATATCAACAAAAAGTGTTGATTTTTCTCGTAATGTTAAAGAAATCTGAACTAAAATGCATCTAATATAATTATAAAAACAAAACTCTCTAGAGCTACATGTGTAAATCAGGACTGTGGCTTAATTCTATTTATTTCAGTTTGAGAATAAATGATGTAAAACTTGTATCAGCTGATATTATTGGTTATTAGAATTATTAACCTCTAAAAATGAGTATCAATGTCAGAAACTAAAGCCTGTTGTGCACTGCAGGGTTCCACTGAACGGTTCTAAGCAATGAGTGAAATTGTTCCAGTAGCGTTTCCACATGGACGTAGATCATGTGTAAGGACACACTTACAGACTCCATTCAGCCCAGTGTCCTTCTGATTGGTTCCACATTTCCAATACTCCATCACAGCAGTTTTTATAGGCACTTTCTGACCAGTCGTAACTGGGCTGACACTTTCAGACAAGCAAGGAAATTATTTATCGTTCGGCCCTTCAGTGGACAACTGGATCGAGCCCTGCTTTTAACATATAGGAATCTATTGGCCCACTTTTCCACTGCATGGTACCTAATCTACTCGGTTCTACACCCCGTTTGATCGGTTTTCCACTATCAATGTTATATCCTTCCATGGAATAGCTGAACCTCTTCAAACAGTTGGATGAAGACAAATGAGATCTCTGCTGTAGCTTGGAGATTTTACAGAGGGTGAGCTTCTACATCGCAGAGCCAGTCTGACCAATGAGCCGTCAGCTTAGTGGAGCCAATTGGCCCAAAAGCAAAAGGCTGAGTAGAGTTGGGTAGAGTACAGTAGGTACCATGCAGTGCACAAGTGGCATATGCTCAGATCTCTGTTTTTATTTCTGTTTGTTGAGTTCTTATACCTTTGGCTTGCTGCGGGTTCAACCCCAAAATCTTCTGTAAACCTGCTACAGTATGTGATAATACCTGCTGCAATCTACTCAGAAATAACAGAAACTATGAAGTTCCTCTCTTCTTCCTCTGAACATACAGCGTTGAGAATCATGGAGAACTATGAGGATGAACTGTCCAGAGAAGAGCAGGAATACAGACTGTAGGTCGTCCAAAAAATACAAACGCAAAAGTGTCCGAAAAAAGGAAGCGACGCCACTTCACGAAGCCGATATAAAAAAGTAAACATTGGTGTCTTCAGGACTTTCTTCGAGAAGCGCTTGGACACAGAGGCAGACGAGACGTGGCAGATTGAACTACGATCCAGGAGTTTTGCAAAGGCCAGTAAAATGCTGTAGAATATAAACAACTAAAGATATGAAACCAAAAATAAGAAAAGAATTTTAAAAATCAAGTCTTCCACCGAAGTGAGTGAGAAACAACACAATTTTAAAAATCCGCTCCGAATACAAAGGCTTAAAATAAATAATTTAAGAACATACCTCCTTGGGAAAAAGAAAAGTGACAATTAAAACGCAACCAGAAGGTGGACAGCCTTCGAGGCTCAGAAGAAAAGAGATGAAGGCCATCATCTGGCAGCGAGGGGCGGGACGGAATCTTCCACAAATCTTAGAAACCGAAAACAGAAAAAGAACTCCTTGATATTTACACAGTGAATACATTCAGGACGTAGAGGAGGGCCGTCTCCTCTCAGAGAGGTACATTTGGCACAATGCTTCGCTGCTTATCCTTCGGAGCCATTTCAGTTCTCACCTCTGTTGTCTGTCCTCTTAGTGTTTCAAACCGTGGGCGAGGAAGAAATAGACCGCTGAACTTGTGTTAGCATTCTGGGACCTCTAGCATGCTTATATAAGGAGGTCTGGGCCCAAGCTGGAACTCTCTATGACAAACATGAATGGGATTTTTCCAAAAAAGGTTATGCTTCAGCAACTGGTCTCAGATCTCCTGAATCATGAGGTCACTGAGGAGTCGATAAAAGGTTTTGCTACATGTCAACAAGCTAACAATGATGGGAACAGCTGTGGTCTACCAGGGTGTGATCCCTGGTAAAGGTAGGAAAAAAAGGGGGGAGGGGTATGTAGGAACATCTTCTCCTGCTATCTTCTCCCTCAACATGCACGGCTTATGTGCCCTTAAGTGCCCTTGAGTGAGGCAGCTAACCCCCAATTGCTCCCTCATAACTCTCTGTTTTTCATGGTTCATGTTGAATGTGCTCAAGACTGGCACCCCTCATTCAAAAGCTTTTTCCTGTGCAGTACTTACATCCTTCATGATTCTCAGGCAGTGTTTGGTGTTGTTGTGTAATACTGTTTAAGGTTAAATACGTTTAACTTCATTTTGCCCAACGCCATTTCATTGCACACAAGTGTTTCTGCTCCTGTAGCAACCTCATGATTCAAAGGAACTCTGGGTGAACATAAAAACATACATAGTTTGTCCCTAAATCCCATGCATTTCTATCACAGGGAAATTCGGTGTAGACCTGGAATTCCTCATATACTCACGATAAACCAACAGAATGAGCACACAATGTCCATGGTCTATACCAGAGATCAGCTCTCTCCTGAGACATTCAAGACCACCTCAAATCCTCTGCAGTGTCCCATTCAGAGGAAGCTTGTCGGTCAGAAGGCACATGTGCTTTTCCACTGAGGTCCTCCCCCACTCCCCCCCATTTCTACTGCAGCTAAACACCTCAGAGGTCTCAGGTCCTTGGCCTTGGGTTGGGGATCTGTTGCTGTGTGTGAAAAGAACCCACTCAGATCCCCTTCGTCAAGTCTGTGATGACGTTGGCCTTTACTAGCTTCTGGAGAAACTCCTTCTCCTTGGAGATGTTGTGAGTCCAGGACTGTGGGGTGAGGATAGAAAGAGAGAGAGAGAGAGAGAGAGAGAGAGAGAGAGAATGGTAAACATTCTGAGAATCACTAGACAACTGATTTACAAGGTTATCAAGTATCAGTAAAGAGTAACTTGTCGCAATCACAATCACTTGTCACAATTTTTTTTGGTTGATTGAGTATAAAAAATAATGGCTTCAGCTTTCAAGTGTCATAAGGTCTTAGGTCCCGTCCACATGGATCGGTTTTTATTTAAAAACAGAGATTTTCCTCTCTCCGTTTTTGAAAATATCCCCGTCCAGACGAATACGAAAATGGCTGAATTCTCATGCCAGTACAGTAGGGGGCCATAGTACCTCTTAAAGAGAGGCATTGCTTTAATTTCAAATCACTCCATACTCCCTATGTAGTGCACAACACAAGTCTTGTAATTATCTTAATACTGCATTATATATTTCTAATACAGCGTCAGTTATGTTTATTCATATGTGGGAATCTGAAATCTTGTGATGTCTGCATGAGAACACTGTAGATTAATGACTTATGTACTTCACTATAGAGGAAGTGAGGAGCTATTTTGGTTTCAGCTAGAGACAGGCACGCTGTGTGACATCAGCATTTTCAAAAATATCTGTTTACTGTCGTCCACATGAGAACAGAGACAACAGCGTTTTCAAATATCTCCACCTTGGAGAATGTTTTCAAAAACCTCCATTTTCAGTGACCTGCAACACTGCTTTCACGTGGACAGGAGGCAAAACCTCAGTTTTAAAAAATAAACGGATCCGTGTGGACAGAGCCTTATATGTGCACTCATATTAAGAAAAATATAATCTTGAGATTAATAATTCATAGTGCCAAATGTTTAATCACAAATTTTAATCACACGTTAAAAAAACTAGATCTACAGGGACAGACCAAAAAATGTTTTGAATGCCTTTAAACAAATTAGTGCTATTAAATATTGTGTGGGGTGGCACCGTGGCGCAGTCACACAGCTCCAGGATCTGGGTTTGGGGGTTGGAGTCTGTGAGGAGTTTTGTGTGTTCTCCCCATCTCCATGTGGGTTTCCTCCCACAGTCCAAAAACACACATTGGTACACTGTCAGAAATGTTGTCGCTGTGGTGGTACCCTCAGGGGTACATATTTGTACCATTAATTAGGGAACATAATTGTAGCTTATTTTATTATAGTTGTAGATTTTAAAATTGTGTTGATTTCATACACTGCAGGACTTTTATTATGTTTTTATATGACACACTTCTATAATGAAAGATTACAAAAGTGTATCTGTCGTTCTGGAAAAAAGAATGTAATGTACCTTTAAGGAACAAAACTGGGATTTTAAACACTGTTGTACTTCTACACAGCAAATTCACCAGTGTTAAATCAACACAGTTTTAAATTAACACTGTTAGTGTAGTTACACTTGAGAATTTGCTGTGTACTGTACATTTTGTCTGATAGTGTAGGTGGATTGGCCACTCAAAAGTGTCCATAGATGTGAGTAAGTGAGTGAATGTGGGAGTGTATGTGTCGCCCTGTGAAGGACTGGCGCCCCCTCCAGTGTGTGTTTCTGCCTTGCACCCAGTGATTTTGGGGATGCTCTGGACCCACCGTGACCCTGAACTGGATAAATGGTTACGGACAATGAATTAATGAATGAATGAATGAATATACAGGATGGGCCATTTATTTGGATACACCTTAATAAAATGTGAATGGTTGGTGATATTAACTTCCTGTTTGTGGCACATTAGTATATGGGAAGGGGAAAACTTTTCAAGATGGGTGGTGACCATGGTGGCCAATTTGAAGTCGGCCATTTTGAATCCAACTTTTGTTTTTTCAATGGGAAGAGGGTCATGTGACACATCAAACTCATTGGGAATTTAACAAGAAAAACAATGGTGTGCTTGGTATTAACGTAACTTTAACTTTATTCTTTCATGAGTTATTTACAAGTTTCTGACCACTTATAAAATGTGTTCAAAGTGCTGCCTATTGTATTGGATTGTCAATGCAACCCTCTTCTCCCACTCTTCAAACTGATAGCAACACCACAGGAGAAATGCTAGCACAGGCTTCTAGAATCTGTAGTTTCAGGTGCTGCACATCTTGATGGTATGGTGTGGTATATGGGGTACAAAGATAGTGGGGCCATTCTTCATCAATGGAAACCTCAATCCATTGGATATGCGAGATTGCTACTTGATGATGTGCCTCTTTATGCACTGAAGCTGGCACATTCCATGAGTTTTTCCAGCAAGATGGTGCACCACCACATTATGGGTGTCAGGTCTGAGCATTCCTAGATGAACAGTTTCCTGGAAAGTGGATTGGTCGTCATGGGCCAGTTGAATGGCCCCCAAGGTCTCCCGTTCTGACCCCTTAGACTTTTATCTTTGGGGTCATCTGAAGGCAATTGTCTATGCTGTGAAGATACGAGACGTGCAGCACCTGAAACTACAGATACTGGAAGCCTGTGCTAGCATTTCTCCTGCGGTGTTGCTATCGGTGTGTGAAGAGTGGGAGAAGAGGGTTGCATTGACAATCCAACACAATGGGCAGCACTTTGAACACATTTTATAAGTGGTCAGAAACTTATAAATAACTCATGAAAGAATAAAGTTACATTAAAACCAAGAACACTGTTGTTTTTCTTGTGAAATTCCCAATAGGTTTGATGTGTCACATGACCCTCTTCCCATTGAAAAAACAAAAGTTGGATCCAAAATGGCCAACTTCAAATGGCTGCCATGGTCACCACCCATCTTGAAAATTTCCCCCCTCCCATATACTAATGTGCCACAAACGAGAATATCACCATTCCCATTTGTTAAGGTGTATCCATATAAATGGCCCACCCTGTATAATGTGTATAGTATTAACACATGTACTATAGACTCCTAATAAAATTATACATGTTTTGAGAAAGCAATTAATTATTTAAAGATACTAAGTCAGTATTTTGTAGTATTTTAACACTCCTGTTATTTGATTCTCCTCTCACTGGTGGGGAAAAAGCTTCCATCTATAAATGTTGACAGCCCTGATTAAATTTAATTTGAAATAAACCCCAACATTAGTTCTTGGTCAAACATTGATTCAAACTTGACCTGTTTGAATTAGCAGCGAGTGAATGGACACGGTCCAAGCTCTTAATATCTTTTATTACAATCATAATAGAAACTACAGGAGTCCAGGGAGAGGTTTTAAAGGCAGTAGTTTAAGGATCAGAGAAGAGAGGACTCCTGTGAAAACAATTGGAAACATCACCTCCCGGGTCACGGCACCACCCACCAATCACAGCCAGAGACAGATCACCGAGAAAACAGAGACCTGCCATGTGTAATCTTTCTTCTTCTTGGATTTGGGATGTGATCCAGCTGGAGAGAAGCAAGGTCATGCTTCCTGTTAGTGTGTGTGTGTGTGTGTGTGTTTGCTTTTTAGTTGAGTTTTAGACCTGAGACCCCAAAGCACTGGATCTCAGCAGATGAAACCAGAGCTCCAGGTTCCTCTGAGGTTTCTGGAGCTGTGTGGGAGGGAAGAGTATGAAGGGAAAGAGAGCATGGAAGGATGGAGGGATCTACAGCTGCCCCCCCCCCCCTCTCTGGTGGTCCCCGGGCTGTCTATCCACCCATTTGAAGAATCACATCCCCAACAAAATTAACAGAACCAGGAATAAAGTCTCAGAAAGAAAAGAGTGAACAGAAGAGACAAAACCTCCTCAGGGCTCTTCAAACAGAGAGAAGGAGACAATCTCTCCTTACTTCCTCATGGGTCTGTAGTAGTCTAATAAATGTAGCCCTCAATATAAGCCTCTTAAAATACCGCAAACGTCCTTGGTAGACCTTGGTAACTTCATAATTGAGTCACTAAGCTGTAGTAAATAATGAGATTCTAGAGATGTTTTGTGGGAGAGTACATTGGTATTTCAACTTTGGACACCGCAATTTTCTGGTCCTTTTCTTGACCAGTTCTCTTAGAGAACCTCCTCAGGCTGTGGATTCTCGCAAAGCAGAGCTGGGGGTAGGAAACTGCTGGTGGAGAAGCTGCTGCTGTGAGTCACTTCATAAACAAGGACCGCTTCAGCAACTGAGGACCATAACAAACAACCAGAAAAGTTATTCTCAGGTTACTCACAGGCCTTCACTGGACACAGTGATAATCAAAGGTTATTAACTATGACTAACAACCTGTGTCATGAAGCCACTGACCAATCTGACCCCCAGACAAAGGTGCAAAGACTCCAATGTGTAGCTGTTGTATGAAAAACCATGTCTCTGCAATGAGGAGAAGTTTTATTGGTCAGTTCAACAGTGTAATACACTCGACTGATTTTGCCAAATGAAATCACATTAGAAGCATTCTAAATTCATTCATTCATTCATTATCTGCAACCGCTTATCCAGTTCAGGGTCGCAGTGGGTCCAGAGCCTACTTGGAATCATTGAGCGCAAAGCAGGAACACACACTGGAGGGGGCGCCAGTCCTTCACAGGGCAACACACACTCACACATTCACTCACGCCTACGGACACTTTGGAGTCGCCAATCCACCTACCAACGTATGTTTTTGGACCGTGGGAGGAAACCAGAGCACTCGGAGGAAACCCACGCAGACACGGGGAGAACACACTAACTCCTCACAGACAGTCACCCGGAGCGGGAATAGAACCCACAACCTCCAGGTCCCTGGAGCTGTGTGACTGCGACACTACCTGCTGCACCACTGTGCTGCCCTGCACTCTAAATTAAAAACAAGAAAAAAAAATTGATGCAGGCGAATGTGTGAGCGTAAGAAAACAACAAATTCTGAATCTGTGGCTGGATCCTAAGTAAGCTTTTTGATCAGCAGCTATGACTAAACTACTAAACAAACTGGAATTAGCCAGAAATAAACAAAATACAACTCAGCACACAAGATCAGCTGAGAAATGCTTTACAGGTGAGCTGGCAGTGGTCCTGAGCGATGCAGGAGTCTAAGCGATGGCCCTATCATCCTGAGTTTGCAGGTTTGATCACCACTGATGCTTCATTAAACAGAAGCGGAGTCCAAGCCCCTTTCACACATGAACAGTAACCCAGAACTTTCAGGACCCTCCCCAAAGGAGCTTTATTTGTGAACGGAAACATCCATAACTGTTGTACCAGACATTACCCAGACTTATTTCCTGGTAGCACCCCGGTACACAACCAAGGTGATGTCAGAGTGAGACTTTGTGTGAACAGAGCCAGGAATGTTCCGGAGGATTCACAGAGAATTCATGCATAAGCTACACATGCATTGCCCCATGCCTGAACCACGTGGAACATATGACTGTGTGCTACATGTGTGAAAAGGAATCCCTGGAATATGTCCGGACCTGATTCTCCAGACTTTTTGAAGAGTTCATACATGAAAAGTAACGTGCGGGTGGAATGGTGCTGGCTATGCAGGTATCTGCAAGCTAGCTCTGGGCAGGTGGAGTTCTCCTCCAGTGTGTTGAGCTGCGTTAGCATGTCTGAAAAGAGGTGAAGACTGAGAGATATCTAACTAGGAACAATTATTGTGGAGACGATTTGAATTAAAGAAACAATATTTTGACATTAAAATTACAGCTTTAAAATCATGGTGATGCTCCACTGAGCTTTAATAGGGAGACTGGGCTCAGCACTGCAGAATCTGCACTATGTGATTAGAAGGAGGGTAGTGTCAGGGACGGGGTGCGGATTGAGGGAGGCGGACGCACTCGCTAAAACACGGTACCTTTAATAAAGGAAAACAACAAAACAAAACAAAGAGACTTTAACAAAACGAAAACAAACAGGGAGCCAAGCAGGCTACACTAAACAAGGGGAGCTAAACAGGGCAAACGGGACTGACAGACTAAAGAGTAAACGAAGTAACGAGAGAGACACGAAACAACGACTAGGGAAACAAACACGGAGAAACTGGAGACAGACGGACAGACCAGGAAACACGACCGACTAGACATAGGATAAATGAGAAATGAGAAATGTACGACAAACAGGACGTGACACAAGAGGGCTTAAATACAGACACAAACGAGACACACCTGGACAGATAACGAGGACGGGCTGACACATGACACGGACGAGGAGGCGGGACGAGGGCGGAGACAAGGATATAAACAAAACATAGCCATGTGCGAATAAAGCACATGGCGGGGACAACAGACTGACGGGACGAAGGCGTGACAGGTAGGAAACACCGTCCTCCTTCCCTCACCCACATGATTTCAGTACAGTGCTGTAACAATGAAATACACTATGGGGCCTCAGGATCAAAACTAATTAACCTGTATACACTGTAACACAAATACACTATTATTATTATTAAATAGAATATGGAATTATAGTATTATATATTTTATATATATATAAAGGAAGCACCAGCACTAAACCACCACAACAACCATCAATACACTGTCTGGATCTTTTTTGTTTTACATTATTCTTATTTTTCAGAAACTCTAAAGAAAATGTACCACTTTTCTTGGATTTACACACTGCAGCAAAAAGTAGAAGCTTTAAGTGTATTATCCTCCAAAAAGTAACATTTACGAGAGTCATTTACAGCCACGGCACATACGGGCCAAGAGGAATTTTATGACGTGAACAAAACAAAGGTCATCTTCATCAAGACGGGCCTGAAAAAACACCGGAGCAAACAGAGCATGGGAGAAAGAGAAGGTTTATTCCACTAATTATTCCACTGCTGCAGTCTTCCACTTACTGAACAGTTTAACAAGACGTGAGGAAGGTCAGACACAGGTCTGAATGCTGAGCTCATAGTTCACGAACAAGCCTGACCCTCCTGTTCAAATAGTACATGTAAATTAAACCCAAACAGTCCGTCTCTGGGCCCGTTAAACTGGGTCTGAAACTTATCAAAACACTGGAAGGAAGGGAAAATGAAAGCCGTACCTCTTTGATGGCAGACATTTTGACCGTCTCGTAGTAGTGCAATGGTGCGTGAGGGGTGTTCATGTCGTAGCCAAATCCAGCGACGGCCACCTCATCGCAGTTGTGTAGAGCCATTGTGATGGCGACAGTCCCCAGTGTTGGGATGTTCTGTGGAGGGGAAAATGATGAGCAAACTGATCTTCACTGGCTTTGAGGAGTGTATCACATAGTCAAAGGTTTGGACCTGTTCATCCAATATCTTAGTCATGGGAGAACCACAGATCCAGCCCTCCGGACCCTGATGGAATCTGAAACCTGACTGGGACTCCTTTGGTGAGGGGAAACTCCAACCTGGAGTAAGAGGGAGGCCTTGCCCTTAAAAGAGTGCATCAAGACCACCATCAACTCACCAGAGCAGAGATGTGAACTGGGTCTGTCTGGCGTTGTGGAACAGTGCTCTACTGGCTGAGCAAACTCAGTCCTGCAGCACCTCTGCTGAGTTAATAGTGGTCTCCTGGAATTGTGTTTAGGTTCCACAGGGTGTGAGTCACTCCCTCGCTTAAGGAGTCCCTGTTGTGTTTTAGAGTTACCTGGGGTCTAAGAGGGCTTTGTCATTTCATTCAACAAAATATAACCTAAATAAAAAGTAGTGTGAAAATGGCGAGTGAAGAATTTATTGGTTGATGCATTCGTTATGAGCTCTAGATGGATTTGTTCTGTTCCTGAGGATAATATTGTTTCCAAAAGTATGTGTGAGTTTTGTTTTAGATGATTTAAAGATGGGATTTCGATGCTGGTGATCGTAAACATAGCGTATTAATACTTTTTAAAATAATTTTTTTGTTGAAAAAAATTAAATGACAAAACATACAATTATACGTTAAACCAAAAGCAGTCATATGCTTCCAAGATGTTTGTGGTTGAGAACGCTCTCGCAGCTGAGACTTTATTTGATGACATTAAGTAGAGGCCTTTACAATAGAGAAGCACACTTTTCAGATGAACTGCTGGATGAGAGTGTGTGCGGTGACTCTTCGACATGCAATGGACGCTTGTTACAAGCCAAAAGTTGTCAGTTTGATTTCTTTTTTTTGGCAGAATATTCCTTGAAGATTTAATGACTGTTGTTTAGTCAGAGACATAACAGCACAATGTCCTTCAGCAAGTCCTTGGACCAGCCCTGATTGGACGAGTGTGACCAAGCTTGTTTTTTACTGCTGTTTAGATCAGAGACACTGTGCTCTGTGGCTTGGCTTTAATTTCACATTGTTTCATCCCATAAACTTGGACACGTAATATAGATGTTGAGTCCTTTCATTTATAGAGACACGTTCTCCTTTTTTGTTCATCTTGCAGGAACAACACCACAGCAGTGTTCTCCCCCGGTGTTCAGAACAGCCGTTTTCAGTGCCTTTTCCTTTAAATGATACTGAGCCACTTGCTGTTCACTCCAACCCCGAGTGCACAGCAGTGAGTAGCAAGGAGCAGAAGCTCTGGTTTTTAGCCATTTTCCCTCAGTTCTCTTTCTTCTCTGTTTTCACTCAGTGCTCTTATTTCTCTACGCTCATTGTGTCTGTTTTGCTGCATTTAACCTCATCTTGGTGCTCTCACATAAATGTGGGCCCAGAGTTGTGATGCGACACACTCAGACGAGGAGGCAGGGCAGTTTACAAAGGTGTCTGATTCTGAAGAATCAGAACGTCTCGTTTATCCGTTTTTTTCTGACTTAGGCAGCCCACAGAAAACTTGTTTCTCAGTGTGTGTTTTGGTGGGTACCAGGGGCCTATTTTATAAAGAGCGCACATAAACGGGTCTGAAACATGCGTACATGTTATTATTATTGTTGTTGTTGTTGTTATTATTATAATAAATAAAACTCGCACACAATTTTTCCCTCCTGAATCCACACAGAGTTTTATAAAAGAGGCCTATATATGTCCTCCTGACTGATCAATTTAGCAAGAACAGTGTATAGTGTAGGTTCAGGTCAAAAAAGCTACATCACTGATAAAGACTGGATTGTGTTGTGTGTGTGTTTTGTTTCTCGTGTAAAAAAAGAAGGCTTCAACCTTCACTTTTTTCCAGGCCTTTGGTTTTTGGTGCATGTGAGGAACTCTGGCTTTGTTCAGGGAAGCAGTTGTTAACTCATCTTGAGCTACGTGTGATTAACAATTAGCTTAAACAGCCCCCCACTCGTGACACACCAATTTCAGCAGGCAGACCCCCACTTCCTCATCTCCCAGGGGTGGGGAACCATTCGAAATCATTAGCTCAGGCATGTACTGGAACACGCACACACACACACAGTCAGCAATGGGCTCGGGGCAGCGAGTCCAGCCCAAGCAGGTGAGCGTTAGGAGGACTCAAAGAGGAAAGGATGTGTCAAAGTGATCAGTACCGTATGGGACAGCTTCCCTCCAGAGCTGCCCTCCTACCCACAAGCCCTCAGGGGCCATGGGGGTGGCCCCCCACGTGCTGCACACATGTTCTCTCCCAGTTCAAAGAGGGTAGTGGTCTTCAGGAGGTGGCCAAACCTCACATCTAACCCCCCAACCCTGTCTCTACATATTCCAGCAGGGGCAGATGACAGCTTTATCAAGCCCAGCTCAGCAGGATTCGAGAAGGAGAGCCTGTGAGCTTTCAGAGGACATGAGGTGGCATTACCACAAGGGCAAGGTTTATCCATTCCTGATTTGAGAGTTTTAAATAGGACATATGATGACGAAGTCCTTTGTTCAGTGCATGTGCACATTAATGATGTGGATCTGGAACCCACCAACACGCACACTGTGAAATAAGACCACCCAATCAGTTTTCTGTGTGCTCAAAGAAAGTCAGAAAATGGGATAGAACGAGCTGTTCTGATTCTGTTCTGCTTCTGACGTGCAGAGACTTTAGAATTGCCTCGCACCCTCATCTGAGTCTGTCCGATTACAGCGCCAATGGACTCGGGTTTATGTGAGAGTGCAAAGACATGGTTAAATGCAACAAAACAGACACAACAAGCGCGGAGCCATGAGTAAAAACTGAGAAAATGAGAATGGAGAATATAAAAAATAGTGGAAACGGCTAATAACCAGAGCTTCTGCTCCTTGCTCCTCACTGCTGTGCACTCTGGATTGAGGTGAACAGCGAGCAGCTCGCTATCATTTAAAAGAACAGGCGCTGAAAGCGGGCGTTCTGAACAGGGCTGTTTACACAGGGGGAGAACGCTACTGTGGGGAGTGTGGCGTTTTGAACAAAGCAGGTCACAGACGTGTCATTAAACATCTACTTTAAAAGATCTTGTATATCGTAGCACCATTACAGCCCTGCTTCGTGTAGTGGACCAATGACAGTCACGAGAAGGTCTCAGATCAAACAAAATGTTGGGTGATTAGGAGCAACCGCAAGTAAGGAGGGAGGTCTCTGAAGAAATGATGATGTAAAGACAAGCCCTGTTGAGAATGTAGCGCATTTTGGGCTAAAAAACAATGCACTAAATTTCGCAGTTCTTTGTTTGAAGCATGCTGCTGACTTTATTGGTGTAGAGTTTTATGCCTGTTTGTTACTACAGAGTTTAAAAGAGTCCAAAACAGAGTGGTTTGGATGGGTTTTTAACATCATAAACAAGTCAAAATCATAACAAATAAAATGTTGTGGATAGGGTCCATTTGAGCCAAGTCTGCAGCAGTGACGTGGATGGATTACAGTGTTAAAATGGCTTTAACAACAGACTGGAGATGGATCAGACTTGATCTTCATCAAATCAGATCAGTTTGGACATCTCTGGCTCCAGGAGGTGAAGGTTCTTGCTCGCGTTGAGTGCGTGAGGCATGTCATACACACTTCGTTTATGACTATGCAGTACGGCAGCTATTCCCGGGCCCCACACACACTACATACCATGTCTGAGGCATGTGTTTACGAACAGGGAAGGTATTCCTGAGCCGAAAAGGCACAGATCACATCCAGATGACACACTGCGTCGGGCTATTCCTGGATATTCAGGGTGCCTTTTACTAGCAGAGCTCAGTGCTACGATGTTTAATGAAGTACACCTTTGGTATTATCAAGCTTTGCCTTTTCAGAACGAAAATATTAAGATAATCAGATGCTTTGCTCAATCCTGAGATGGTCTGAGTCCGATTGCTCAGACTAAGTGGGCATCTCAATCTCTCTCTTTATGTGTAGAATGAGTAGAATCCCCTCTCTCCCTTAGTCACTCATCATGATACTGGACAATGTGGGCTTCTGTTACTTGATTTAAGAGAATTAGCTGTTAGCACTCTCCTCCAAGCGTGTTGAGCTTTAAATAAGTAGGTGAAAAATCTTCTCGTGTCTTGGTAAAAGCGTTAGCTTTCACCCTCCTGGCTTCTTGGAATCATATCTTTGCAGAAGGCAGGGTAGGGGATAAAAAAAACAAAAACAAAAGCACAAATAGTTTTACCCCTGGAAGCTTTCTGTTGTGATTCGGTGAAAATGTACCAGGAAACTGCTACATTTAGCAAGTTTTAAGTTATAATTTAGTTTGAGATTTAGTTTTTTTTGGCTGATTTTCATTGCTCATTTCACTACATTTGGCCCAACGTAAGTTCTCTGAATGCTTTGATGTGTCTGGGATGCATTACCGCTCTGCTAACACTGTGAATGTGAGTGTCAAATGTGTCCGCACTGCTCAGACCACTCAGACGTGCTATGTGTGAAACGAGCTTTGGACTTTCAGAAAACCTTCCCAACACATTTCCTCATGTTGATGTTTGACCCTTAAGCTCTTGAGGCAGAAAGTGTAAAATAAAGCAGGCCGGCTGTCTTTGGACACTGTGTGGGGTTTAAGCTCTCCCCGTCCCGAGGATTAGCCATGCTGTCTTTGACCTATGGTCACCTTTATGGTAATTACAGTCCATTTGAGGAAACACGTGCCCAAGGCTTCCTGTGACCCCTATTTCCATGAAATTGCCTCCGTGGAACAGCCTGCCATTTGGGTCCAGAAAGTCCGAGCGCACCCAGTTGGTTCCTCAGCAGAGCTATCAGTTCCAGCAGGGTCAAGTTCTCTTCCAGACTCGGGGTGGACTTATTTCAGTGTAAAAAGTGTAAAAAGAGTTGACTTTTCCCCCTTAAGACATTAAAAAGAAATCCACGTGGACGTAAAGAGGCTGTTTTGACAATCAGATTATATTCTGTTTTCACTTTCTGCACGAAAGGCCAAATGTAAATACACCCAAAATGGATTTTAATAGGATCACGGCTGGATCACAGTTCCCAAAAGTGTCTATTAGATACTAGATCTACAATTTCACAATAATCTCACTGGGAGAATACCTGGAAATCTGCCAGTGGAGAGGGTATGCCCCCCCATACACCCCGGACACCTCTAATCTGTGCTGTTTTAATGTCAAGATTACAATCAACCAGTTTCAGCGTCTGTTCCTTTAAATGATAATGACACACTTGCTGTTCACATGATGTCAGAAGTGGAGCAGAATCAGAACAGCTTGTTGTATCCTCACTTAGGCATCCCACTGAAAACTGACAGGGTGGTCTTGTTTCACAGTGTGTGGGTTGGTGGTCTACAGATCCTAGAATTATTCTGCACAGACTCTTAACAAGGGACTTTGATGCCTACTGAACAATGTTGACAATCACAAAAGCACCCCCTACTTAGACAGTGCCAGTTTGTGCCCACTTTAGTAAGTAATAAGTATATACACCTTTAGGATACTTGCAAATCATTACAAGATCAGACCCTGTGAGTCTGCCAAGTCTTAGTTCACTGAGATTGGATAACTGGTGATCTCTAATGGAAGACACCATTTTAAATGCCCCTTCTTCCTCTGTGTGCGATCAAGACCAGCCCTGGCACTCACCCCTTTGCCCATAAGGCCGTTGTTCATTGGCAGACCAATAAACTGGAAGGCAGCTTCCTGGATGAAGAAAGGGTTGAGGATCCGCATCTCTGAAGGCTCCCTGGGCACGTAACGGGCCACAGACTTCCAGAAGCCTTCTGTACCCTGCTGTAATAGAACAGAAAAGAACAGGTTTCCATTAAGAGTGAATACAAAATGAAGCGATCATCACCTTGTCTCCTCGCGAGACTCAAGCTGGCTGTTATTATCAAAGAATGCAAAACTTATGAAACCAGTTCCATACGTGATATTGATATTTTCACCCATAGACCTGAGAAAAAGGGCCGAACATGCTGCCGCTGCATACTGATGGTGCAGAGGAACATGTCCGGAGGGCGAGGGCAGGGACGGCTTTCATTAAAAGTGAGACAGAGCGTCCGTGTCGGACAGGCCCACAGGAAGTGGACAAATGAGATCCTGACCTCCGCGAGTGTTGGGGGATCCACAGCAGCCCCCAGGTTCTTTCATACCAATTACTCAGGAGACCGGCCAAGCGCCGCAGCTGAGCAATTATTCAATCGGCAGATTGGCATTGAGCTCATCAGGCGTTAGGATCTGCGAGCGCTGGGCCAGGCAGCAGGGATGTTGGCGGAGAGCCAGCCGGGCCGTCCGGTTTAATGGGAGTCACCTGTTCAAATAAGCAGACGCTGCCTTTGATATCGCCAAAGAATGGGAGCAGCCGTTGAGCTGGGCAAAATGCTTTGAACATTTTCTCTCCCTCTCTTTTTTTCAGACTCTGCCGCCCCCGGTGCAAGCCACGGCAGAAAACACATCATCTCTCCTGTCAACAGCCGGGTTTACGCTTAAGAGGCGGCACAACACAAAGTCTGGGGAATGCGGCGACCTCGAGCAGGTGTAGAAGAGGAAAACTCACCCAGCAAAACAAATCACAAAGTCATGCTCATGTTCAGAGATGTCAGGCCTGATGCAGGAGCACTGCACTGCCTGGAGCCAATGTTTACAGTCGTATAAAATCAACCTGGCTGCGGAGAAATGTGTAAATAGAATCTGGTCATGTTTACATTTAGATTCATGGCATTTAGCAGACGCTCTTGTCTGGAGAGACCTGCAAAAGTGCTTTGTCATCTCAGAATACTCACAGCACAGACAGGATCACAGTCCCAATACCACGAAACTAAGACCCCCACATTAACTGTCTAGGATAAATACCTGGGAAAGAAAACACAGCTCAAGAAATGTAAAGCATATTCAAGCTGCTTTAATGAGTTTCAGGTTTACAACCTTCCAGTACATTCCTTTATCAAAGGTAAAAATGTTTTCTTTTCCTTGGAGACACAAGGTCTTATAACAGACCCACATTTTATATGCTAGGTCCAAAAAAAGCTCTTGGAAAATATTTATGTAAATCATGTTATTTTGGAAGCAGTAACCTGTACTAAATAACTACAAATATTTAATTTGCATTCTATTAAACATGAAGTTAATGATTGTAACCAAAAAGCACTTTTTTATAAAATTTATTAGTTGCTAAAGGTTGGCGATATCGCAAAAATACATTATCACGATTTGATTTTTGCAGGATCACCATCTCGATTTTATCACAATTCTATTTCATACTGGTTTTTAACCTCTTAACACTCCAGGTATATTTTCCGTTCTCAAATCTTGAGGCAGTGAATAAACTAGAGGCAATTTTATGAAGTAATGTTACTGAAAAGATATTGAAACTAATCTTTAGTCGTCAAAATTTTATCAAAACTCAAACTCAACTCAACTCAAATTTATTTATAGAGCACTTTAAAAAACACCAACAGCTGAAACAAAGTGCTGTACAAAAGATGTTTATAAAACAAAATAAAATAAAATAAAATAACCAATAAGGAAAAATAAACAACTTAAATAAAAACAAAACTAATAAAAAACAAAACAACAAAACATTTCAGGCACTTTTCTAAATTTAATTTGAAATCTTCTTTGAAATCTTCCTTTGGAATCTTCCAAGACCCCAACCTCTCCATAAAGAAAATGATTCATTTTACTTCAGAAAAAGAAAATTGCATTATCGAAGCTTAATGGCAACATTTTACATTTTACCTTCCTTGACCAATCTCATGCACCTCTCCAATGGCTTTTTAGCCGCACTAAACAGGAAAAAAGTTCTGACTCACTTAGATTTATTCTGATATTTAGTCTTGTTTCTAACGCAGTACTCTTCCCCTTTAAGGCCAGACACATTGGAAGGAGGGAGCTTTCCCCGATAGGAAAAGGGCAGACAGTGAAAGGGATCTAAGCTTTGAAAACCTATTTATTGTTTTGATTGTTGTTAATTTGATTGCTGTTGCCCTATTATAAAACTCTCTGTGTCGTCTCTCACGGTGCACATCTGTTCAGCGCCGAAGCATGGTTGCCTCCCCGCCTCCTTGGTTGAGCATCGCCCCTGATTGGTCTACAGACTTGATGGACATGTTAAACCTGACAGCCCAAGCTACACGGCCATAGCGGAGATCCACATATTTTTTTATTTGTTGTACTTTAGTTTGAACTGTTGTTTTTTTTTACACAAACATGAGGATTAGTACAGAGTGGATTGGCGGAAAGACTCAAATTTGGTCTTGTCTTGAAGGGGACAACCTTCATAAGCGTGGTATCCTTTGTGTGTGTTTGTGGGCTCTTCGGGCTTCGTGGTGCCACAGTTTTTCCTTTTTTTTGCGAGGAAGAGATCCCATGTATGGAGTAACGAATCCTTTTGGTTTGGTTTTAATCCAGCAGTTGTACATTTTAGAGTAGTGACTTACATTAGCGGTGTCCCGAGGGTCTGCCCATTCAACTGATATATAATACGTTCACAGTACATAAACAACTTATAAGAACTGCAGCGGACTGTATGTGCATTAGTACAATCCAGCGATCTCCCTGTGATGGTGTATCATGGACAGATTCTTATCATTCACGATCTGATATCATCATATCACACAACCCTACTTGCTGCTCTCCAGTCTGGTCTAATGTGTTTACGAAGCCCTCGTGTAAGTAAACAAGTAAAAAAACAAAGTGGCTGGGTCAGACATGTTAGGCTTCCTCTCACAGTGCTCACGGATTGAAAGTCATGAAAAGAGGTGAGGATGTTGCTTTATTCCTGCTCCACAGGTAGGTAATATTGACTTATTTTTGCTGTTTCAGATTTAAGTAGGAAACCATTTTAAGTTCAGGAGAGTTCTAACTAGATGAAAGTAAACACAGAGCGAAAATGCTACAAAACTAAACAGCTCGAGTTACAAATTACTTTCTGGGGTAATTCAAACAGTAAAAAACAGATAAGTTACACTTCAGAAAAGTACAAACAACAGTAACTTTCACCCTCAAACACACAGCTAAAAAGCTAAAAAATAAAAAGCTTAAAAGACATGGAGCTTCTGAATTTAAACAAACCAGAGAGAATGGCAGTTCCCCAGAATCTTAAACGCTGCCATTAATTTATAAGTGAGATCATTTTATGATGAATGGACCAATAGAAACGCTCCGAAATTCATTGGAAAATGACAGTACTCCATTATTTTTTCCAAATCAGGATTGCTTTCCCTTCTCCTGAAAGGCTCCCATTCCTACTCATGATACAATGTGGGGGTATCTATGGTTTACCGCCTTTTTTGGGTTGCCAGATTACCCACTTCAACAAAGGCTGTTAAATTAGTGTTCTACTTCATAATGAACACATGGGGTTAACGCTGGTATCTGAGATCTGCCCCTGGGGCTGTTGGGAATAATGAGAGTGATGGGTTGTTTGAAGATGGATAACAGGAAGTTGCAGATTGATTCTTTTACAAATGGCTGAGGCACAGTCCGGCCTCTTGGGGCTCCTTCTACATTCCTCCCTGAGCAGTGACCAGGCCAATGAAGAGTGAAAGGCTGCTGCTGCAAATGCAATGGACACAGATGCTGATATGTACAAGAGGTTACTGCATTCTATCAGTGTTAATGAGTTAAGGAGGATTAAGAAGGTCCACTGGCAAAAACAGGCCAATTCTGACTTAAAGCCTCATTTAACACAGGGGGATAATGGCAGTTAAGACACTGGGCGTAAATAAAGCATTACTGAAAGATAACTACTTTTGTTCCTCTTTTTATTTATGATTTCATATTATTAGGAAAAAAGAGAAAACATTTTTGATTCAGAATTCAGAATTGAAAGGCAAGCACAAGCATCCTATTAGACCCTTAAAACCAGCCAATAATAGAACAGTGCTGGACAGCACAATCTATCGGAGGAGAGTGCCAGCTGCCCAGATCTGTCACATCAGCAGGCAAATACCAACACTGGGGAGAAGGAGGGACATCCTACCCTACCCAGAGAGTGAGGCCAGTTGCATCATTGAGAACTGAACCTACGATCTCTCAATGACGATAGGGCCACCATCTAGACCAGATGACCTGGACCAACCAGTGACAAATAAAATCACATTAACTGGCCTTGATATATGTATTTGGAGTTACAAGGAATTTTCACAGCCACAATATTGATCAGAAACATGACGATTAGATATTTCCCCCAAGGAGAGCAGCTCTAACACCTAACAATCACAAATATTCCAATATGTGAACTATTCTGGTCATCCCTAAACTGACCACAGCACAGATCATATGTGTGTGACCTGAAGCTCTTTGGGGAACTGGACTCATTGGCCCAACTGACCGTTTCTCAGGTGTTTCACACGCAGCTAACTGTGACTTTAACAGGCTGAGAGAGAGGCCACCAAACACTCACGCTCCATAAAACTCAGAATTTTAGCAGCTGTGCAGAGGCCAGAAGGACAATATACACATACAGTCCAACACACAGCAACATCTCCTCACTGTCTCTTACAGTATAGATTACTGAGGGTCGCTGGCCATGTGGGCTTCTCCTAATGGGGCTCAAGTATGAATTTGAACTCTACAAAATTAATCAGGTGGGTAATTTCACAAGTGGAGGACAAATTAGGCATCAGTAGTCTTCAAAAATGTACTTGTTTTTTAGTGTTATATGCTGTATATGCAATAACTGTCCACATTGTGACAAACATATTTCTACAAGAAATAAAAAAAATTACACATAGTTCTACTGTAATTTTGTGAAAAGAGCTATTAACAAAAATAAATTGTACATATTTTTATTGTACTTTATTACTTTGCAGTGTTTAATCTTATTCTGTTTATTCAATAATATTTATAATTACATGTTTTTCTAATTGATTGAATAATTGTCTGATTTTATTATTATTATTGTTATTGCTATCTATTAATTTTATTTTTATGTATTTCATTTTAATTGGCTGATTAACTGGTAATTATTTGCTCTATTAATTTGGTTAATTAATTAATTTTTCAATTAATTAACTGGTCCCCAAAATATATAACAAATATATGTTAATTTTAATGTTTATGTGCTTTGGCAACATTGGTACTGAAACATTCGTGCCACTAAAGCCAAGCTGAATGGAAAGATTTAACTGAGCTGATATGCTAATCTGAGCTGAATCAACAAATGCTGAAACTATTTTAGAAATATCCCGAATAGGAGACAATTTACTTTTCACTCTTCCTCACTGTTAGAAAGAGTCTTAATGAGGAAACCTCGTGTTTATCATTTGAGTTACTGAAGCCTCTCTTCCTTTAAGTGTGCTTAAGTTATATGCATTTTGTCACAATTATATTTTTTAACAGTCCGTGCATGTGTTTCAAACTAACTGTGTGGTGAGATTACAAATGTCTTCTATTCAGAACATGTCTACCCTTACCCTGATATTCTTTTGTATTTCTATGACTTTGGCATTACATGGACAAAAATAGGATGAAAACAATTTAACTGGGAAATATTTATTTTAACTTTAATGTTAATGTCAATACTTTAAAGCTGCACTGTAAGACCAAATATTGTTTTAGGTTATTACTGCTATGAATTGAAGAGTAAATAAAGCCTGAATGTGTTGCTGATTCTGCACACATAAACACTCACTCTAATAAGCCGTAGATATAAAAACCAAGTAGCCGGATCTGTCCCTGCTGACTGCATTTATTATATTTAAATAGTTTGACTTCCTCTATGACAAATATTTGCATCTGGTTCATGTTTCGTCCCCAACAAAGTTAGACACGTCCGAGCTAAACATAGGGCTTTGCTTGTCCTGCCTGGATCAAGTCCAAGCACACCTCTTACCAGCATTCCTCAGACAGAGAGAGAGAGAGAGAGAGAGAGAGAGAGAGAGAGAGAGAGAGAGAGAGAATATTGGGAAACAGGGAGAGAAAAATGAGACTGAAAGTGGAAAGAGCAAGAAAAGGAGAGGGGGGAAAACAGAGAGAAATCAGAAAGTGGGGAAAAAGGGGAGGGAGAGAGAGAGAGAGAAAGAGACCCCACTCTCTCTAAAATGTGAGTCGTTTGTAGCGTTCTGTCAATTACGACGAGTTTGCAGTCAGCCCCCTGCCCCTGAAAGAGATCTGTCCAATAACGCAGCAGGTGAGAGAGGCCTCTGAGCCCCTGAGCACAGATCTCGCACACCCTTAACAAGCTCGCAGCATGGCCACAGAGTGTTAAATCACTCCATAAAAGTCACAGGGCACATCGCCGGCCTCTCCCTCGCTCTGACGGCAAGAACGAGTGGTCCGGGAAACATCTGGACCTCAACATCTGCTCTGAGGAACAGGCCGTCCTCCCGTATGATCGATTTCTAGCTGAAAAAACAGAAATGCAGTGAATTTACTGCAGCACTTCCACATCGATAGATCACAATTACTGTCAGAAATACGTAAACTGGAAAAGAAGCTGGGATTTAAAAGGTTTAATGTGTTGTTTGTCATGTTACTGCTGTATTCCTTCATTTTATATCTGTTTTATTATCCTGCTAGCATTAGCAATAAAAGAGATTACCAAAGACTTTACAGATCAGAAGACAAGCTAAATGCTACATATAGCAAGGTGGCTTAACATAGATACATTACTTCAGTTACAATTTTATGAGCTGAGGAGACAACATGCTAAATGCTAAAGTTAGCAAGGTAGCTGGCTATGCAGATACATAAACTTAGTCACACTTTATCAGATAAGGATTATATAACTCCCTCTTAACAACAATTTTACAGTTTCCATCTACCATTTGTTTTTAAAGACTCATAACACAAATACAGAAACAATAACTGGGAATCTCTCTAGAGTCACCCAACCCTGACTGCTAGCCTAGCCTCTGAAATTTTAAATACAGCACTGGTGTAAACCTTTGTGTCACCTTCATAAAACAAAACAGTATGAACAGTGATTTTACTCTTTCAGAGAGCGAAAACGTGCCAGCTACATTCCTAAGTTTAGCATTTAGTCTGTTGTCCTCCTGATCTGATACGTGGTTTATCCACTCTATTGTAAAATGCTAATGACCTAAAATGGGCATTGATTGAGATAACACCACACTGTAATTCATATAATTTATATAATCTATAATCTAGAGCAGAGGTGTTCAAACTGTGGGATGGAGAAAAATGAATTATTTTTCACAAATTTAATGACACTGGTTTATTTTATTTTTTATAATAAAGAGTCAATATTAGAGTCAGGTTAGAAATGTAGCATCATGAAATTTGGGCTGCTGACGGACCCCTGGATGAGGAGAGAAAGCCCCCCAGAGCAGTTCTCCTGTTCATATGAGCAGAAAAGAGGAGGAGCTCTTATTGTCATGTGCTACTTTTATTTTAGATTATTTCATAGCCAGTTAATACACAATAAAAGTACTGGACTAAAGTGATGATTTAGATATTTTTTATACATTAATGTTTATGGCATTTAGCACAACTTTAAAAAGAGCTTTTTACTCAAACGCTATGGTAGTTTACATACTGACAAGTTTGTTTTATTTGATGGAGTGACCCACATACCCCAAATCTGACATTAGGGGGTGCCACGAAAAGGATTTGATTGGTTGGTATTAGTGGACGTTTAGGGACACTGGTGCAGTCAGCAGGGAACATTTGAAGTTATTTGCAACAGCGAGGGGGGTTTCTCGGTACTTTTCTTCCAGGAAAACTACCAAATACCGTGTTTATGTTCCAAGGAATTGTACAAACATGTGGAAAACCCCAAAACAAGCACAAAAGACAGAAAGTGTGAGGACCAATGAGAAGGTCCACATTGAGACTTTGCTCTGCCACTACACACTTGAGCTTTAATGGAGCGTAATTTAGCAATGTGCGAAGAGGAGCGGGGACCACGGGTGGCTTTGACGGGGAAATCAATCTGGCTGGAAAAAGTGAAGAGTTTGTTTAGCAACAGGGGTATACAAGGAATCCTAAGATAAGTGAGAAAGCAATAGTGGGCCAAACGACTAAAAAGTGTGCAAGTGACTGGACAGTGGCAGCTCAGGAGACCGTACTCAGTTGGAGATTAAATTACGGGCAAAAGATCCAAGGTTTAACTTGAGGAGGTACACATCTACAAAGGTTGTGAAGGAATCACAGGCCAACTGTAAACAGTTCCAATTTCAGGGGATCAAAACTAATTGGACAGTTGTGGTTGTGGTCTTTATTGAACCTCAACACTAGCCCAGTCAGTAATTTGAGAAATTCCTTGCTTTGATCAGCTCCAAGAGTGCTCCACCTTGGTGGTATTGAGCAAATTTGGCAATTTTAGGACTCTGGGAGAACTTCGGGAGGAAATTTGACCCGTGTCTTCAGGCTACAGAAGAGTGGAGGGGAAAACGCCACGAAAAGCCTGGCAGTGATCCATGAAAATGACTCTGATGAACCATTCCACAGGTGTGCCCACCCACCTCCCACTTATTCAGCAGCAGAAAAAGAAATGCTTTGACTGTACAAGGACATTCTTAAATGCACATTCGAACAACATTCACCCTGCTGAGGAAAACCCAGCTCTCCATGCACCAGAGTAGCAAGTGTGGACCATTTTTCAGAGCTTCCTGTTTATCTTTCGGGTTATATTTAAAGGGTCAATAAACCTTGGAGGTACGCCGTTAAAGTGAAATGAACTGTTTTTACTGTGGGTGCTGTAGTCGGGCGAAGGTTAGAGCTGCAGAACAGATGTGCTGCTGCTTTCTGAGCTCCTATGCTGTGTTAGATGAGAGTATTAATATAAAAATCTATTTACAACCATTAGTAGCATAAATAATAACATAGGATTCTGTAGGAAGTTTCTCTTTACAATTTCATGGCACGTCTCAAAGGATGTCTATATCATTGATAATTTCTGTTTCCAATGCTCTAATTCTGAATACAGACACTCAAAGAGACGACAAAAAGCATTCTAATTTGCTTTTTCTTTTGTCAGTCCGCTGCTCTTTGACTTCTCTATAGTTGATTTTTCAAGAACTACCTGGCTGAAGGAATCACTTCAAGGCTATGTTTGGTGAAGAGGGTTATAATTGTTGACTCTTTTAGAGAAACATACAATATGCTGCAGATAGGCTTTAGTTTAACAGCCCAAAATGCAAGTTATAACCAGTTATAACATTCCAGAACAGATGGAGGTGAACTGTCTCCTTTAATCAGATAAATAAAGATGCACTGAAGCCTATTTACATGTCAAACAGCTACAGTAACTGAAGCTGTAAAACGTATCCTGGTGAAGTGAGAGGAGCTGAGGGCAGGAAGCTTCAGACTGAACAGTTTTGGCAGCAGTGGACATGGGCGAGTGAGTTTGGAGAAGCCTTCATCCGAAGCAGGTCAGGTTCACGAAACTGAGATCCTGACGCTCATTACCGAGACAAAAGGACACAATACTTTGATGGGTTTTCTTTTGTCAGAAAGAATCCGAGGCATTTTGCCATTTTCAGTTCCTTTGTACTGACTTTGACCTCTCTCTCATTCTCAGACTGAATCTAAGCCTGAGTCAAATTCTCTGACTTTCCCAACTCCCTGCAGTGATCCTCTGTGTGAAACCTCTGTGTTTAATTCACACACTCACACCACAACAACTGAAAACCAGGAGACACTCAGGACATCTAAACTGAATCTGTGATGAAGTGTCAGGGTTCTGTTCAAAGAGGTTTCATGATTAAAAATTCTGTGACAAACACAGAAAAATGTGAACGTATAAATTTAGAGTCAAGATTTTAAATGTGATTTTTAATAAGATTTTTAAATGTGTGGGGGAAGTGGCCACTTCCATGACCCAGAAAAAGAAGGGGACGAAGTATCTTGGGATGTCGATATGCATTCTTCAGTGAGGTTAATGCAGATCTGCAGCCCTCTCTGGACAGTATCTTCCTTGAGACAAATTATTCTTCTCATTGCTCCTTACTGTAAACACACAGCGAGGGCCGAGCTTCTGCAGTAGTCAGTAAGTGAGTTTTGATGCCATCACCCAATAACAAAACATACTAATAAAACAAATCCAACCTGAAACATTTAACTAGTTCACTCTATAGAGGAGGTCTACTAAAGTGAATGTCTTCGACTGCGTGAAAACGCAATTCTTTTAAGGTGGAAGTGTGTTTGAAACGGAAAATGACTGTTGTTTGTATGTTGCTGAAGGGTAACTTGTCTGTAAGTTTTTACTCACTGTTTGAATTACCTCAGAAACTCATTTGTAACTCGAGCTGTTTTGTTTTGTAGCATTTTCTGTAACGCAGGTAACCATCTCCCGAGACTGGAGGCATTTCCGCATTACGTGACCCCAAACAGCAAAAATAAGTCAATATTACCCATCTATGGAGCAGGAATCGAACAACATCCTCATCTCGATTCATGCTTTTCAACGTTTGGAGTTCTCTTCATTGTCTGAAAACTCCAGATGCCTCTGCCATGAGCAGAGAGAGAAAGCCTAGCATACCAGACTGAGACACTTTGTTTTTATTTTACTAATTTACAGACACCGGGGCTTCCTAAACACATTAGACTGGTTTCGAATGCAAACCAGTCAAAGGGTGAGGAAACATCAAAATTTTATAAAAAGTGCTTTTTGATTAAAATTGTGACCTTCGCCTTTAAACTTTAGTCCAGGTGCTGAAAAAAAACCCTGGCTATCTGTCCTGAATCTGGATGTCAGGCCACCCTACACATGGCATATTCTCATGGTCAGTATATTTAATTTCTCTGGACACTTATTTCCTTTTTTCGTCTATATCAGCAGCCTCTGTTAAAAGCAGAGGGCGCATCTCCCAACTGGTTTCTGAATACGAAGAGCTCTACAACAAGGTTCCCTCTCTTTATGCCGACCCTCCCTCAAGCAACAGAGATCGCCACCAACCTTTGCATCCATTTTAACAGCGCTTAGGTTGAGTGGTGAGAAAAGCTTGCATGCAGTGCCTGTTCAGAGTTCCCACAGCTCAGCTATTTCATTATGTAATTAACACATACATAAGAATCTAAGGAGGTTTCAAACACCTGAGAGTGATATATGTTCATGGCCCCTGTAAACATGAACGCATCTTTAAGCCATGAAGCGCTATTCTTTACTGCATTTTTGGAGGTGCTCTGTGAGTCACCTTTCCTGGAGACCCAGGAGTAAACAGAGCCACGCTTTCTCCAGGCATCAACACAGAGCAGCTCTGGCATAAACACAGACTCGGACGCTATACAGTTTGGATTATAGCGGACGGATTTCAGCACGTAGATTAAAATAAAGTAAGAGAGATGGATGCAGGAGCAGATTTAGCTTTAGGGGCATAGTGCGGACAAAACGAGGAATGCAACCGTCGCTATATCTGTCATAAGCATGCCCACTCTCCTTCTACGGTGATGCTGCAGTGGCCTAACGAAGGACTTTCTCTGGCTCAAAGTGAAGGAGAACACCTTTCTGATGATGTCAGTTGAAAGTGGGAAGAGTGTTGATTCATAAACACTATTTGAAATAATGTTGAAAAGAATAAATCAAGGCTTTGGTCCTGTTTTTCTGCAGTTACAGCTTCCTCAGGTGAGGATTTAGGTTAGATGTTGGAACATTACTGTAAGGATGCTGGTGTTGGTGATTTGTTCTGGATTTCAAGTCCCACTCCAACTCATCACAAATATTGCATTATAGAGCTGCAGCTCACACTTGGCTTTGTGGGGCATTGTGACTTTAGGCTCATGTACAGCTGCTCCAGAGTGTCCCATCATAGAAGGTCACAGCTATAGGCAACACCAGCAGCCGAGAAACGCACAAAGCTCCGGCTGCAAAACACAAAACCATAAGAGCTTCGGTCTGACCATTTAGGGCTGAAATAATGAGGGATTAAAACCTAAATGGAACAGGACGTTTGAGATAAATATGAGGCCCTGAAGGCTGAGGATTAGCAGGTAGAGGTTATTGTGAAGGAGAGACGTTCTCATGGGAGCTGTGTGGACCTCATGACCTCTGGAACCTTTTAATTCAGTTTACTGTAATCACACTAAACGCCACCTCATTATCTGTCCTCATCTCCGACTGAGACCCTTCATTTCCCCACTTTTAACACCCTGAACTCCACTCCTAATGATTAAAATAGGGCACAGGCATGTGAGGAAAAGCCCACAGCTGCATTAATGCTGGGTGGTGGGCTGTGGCAGAAGAGACAAAACTCCAAAAGACAAAACGCAGATAAAACGGTAATCACAGACGAGAATCAAAAGGTTTAGCTCATCCCTTTGTTCCTCATATCAAAGGAGGATAATCTCTAATCTGACATTCCTTTTTGAGATTCAGTTCAGCAAAAGATGTTAACAAAAGCTTGGTGTACGTTGCACGACTTATAAAAACCCCCTTCACTGAGCTACACGTCGTATACAAACCTTCAGAATTTACGTTGCTTTAGATCTACATGCTGTTGCCAAACTTGGAGGATGGTACACAGGACATTTACAGTTAACAGCTCAACATGCTTGGAGGAGAACACTCACAGGCTACTTCTGGAACAGAGGCTTGGAGGGCTGTAGGATGCTGGGGCATCTCTAGAGATGTAACTCATGTTTATACTCGAAGTGGAAAAGTCGCTGATGGTGCCCTGTACTTATCTCTTGTACATGATTTCAGAGCTGCACTCGATGTTGTTTGTGGGTGTGTCCAAGGTGGGGACCTCAGACACTGTGTCTATGTGATTGGTCCAGGGAGTTGTTGACAATGTTTTGTCATATCTCCAGCTCATATGTCATTTGCATAAAGTATAGAGAATCTCATTGAGATTTGTCTCTCGCTCCCTGTTGCCAAAATCTGGCGACACATTGGCTACTCTCATTTGATACAATACCTTCTTGTTTGACCGGGCGGTTAAAAAATGCAGCCTTAAAACACAGAGGATGAATATAGTAGAAAACAGTACTCTGGAGCAATGCAACAGATTAGTAAAGATATTTCCGTGGGTGGTTCATTACTTTGTAAATGTGAAGGTGTACAAGTTTAAAGAAGGGACAAATTCATTCATTCATTCATTCATTATCTGTAACCGCTTATCCAAATCAGGGTCGCGGTGGGTCCAGAGCCTACCTGGAATCATTGGGCGCAAGGCTGGAATACACCCTGGAGGGGGCGCCAGTCCTTCACAGGGCAACACAGACATACACACATTCACTCACACACTCACACCTACGGACACTTTTGAATCGCCAATCCACCTACCAACGTGTGTTTTTTTTGGACTGTGGGAGGAAACTGGAGCACGCGGAGGAAACCCACGCGGACACAGGGAGAACACACCAACTCCTCACAGACAGTCACCCGGAGCAGGAATCGAACCCACAACCTCCACTGTGCCGCCTGAAGGGACAAATTGTGAAGTTTTATTCCACTATTACTCAACTCAACTCAACTCAACTTTATTTATAGAGCACTTTAAAAAACACCAACAGTTAAAACAAAGTGCTGTACAAAAGATGTTTATAAAACAAACTAAAACAAAATAAAATAACCAATAATGAAAAATAAATAACTTAAATAAAAACAACACTAATAAAATTAATAAAAGAAAACAAACGTCTCATGCTGAGTTGAAAGCCAAGGAATAAAAATGGGTTTTAAGATAAGTTTTAAAAACCGAAAGTGAAGAAGCCTGCCTAATCTGTAATGGTAGGCTATTCCACAGTTTCGGCGCAGCAATTGAAAAAGCTCTATCTCCTCTGAGCTTACGTTTTGACCTCGGCACCTCCAGGAGCAGCTGATCAGCTGACCTGAGGCACCGAGCAGAGACGTGGGGGTGTAGCAGCTCAGTGAGGTAAGGTGGGGCGAGTCCATTTAAAGATTTGAAAACAAATAAAAGAATCTTAAAATGTACTCTAAAATGCACAGGCAACCAGTGGAGAGAGGCCAGAATGGGAGTGATATGTTCCCTCTTACGTGATCCCGTTAAGAGTCGGGCAGCAGCATTTTGCACCAATTGGAGACGTCTGAGGGAGGACTGGCTGACTCCAAAATACAGTGCATTGCAGTAATCCAATCGGGATGTGATGAAGGCATGGATTACTGTTTGAAAGTGCTCGTAAGAGAGAATTGGCTTCACCTTTGCCAGCTGCCTCAGGTGGAAAAAGCTGGACCTAACTACTGTGCCTATTTGGCGGTCCAATTTAAAATCACTGTCCATCTTAAAACCCAAATTTAAGATAGTTGGCTTCACATACAAAGTCAAGGGGCCCAAATCAACTGGAGGGGCTTCACAGGGACCACTGGGACCAAACACCATCACTTCTGTTTTGTTTTCGTTAAAATGTAAAAAATTTAAAGCCATCCAGTCTTTAATGTCATTGAGACATAACAACAGTGGTTTAATTGAGAAAGCATCTTTCTTCTTTAAAGGGACATATATCTGGCTGTCGTCAGCGTAACAGTGAAATGCAATGCCATGTTTTCTCAAGATAGAGCCCAATGGGAGCAGATAAAGTGAGAAAAGGAGGGGTCCTAAGATTGAGCCCTGTGGAACTCCATATGATAGGGGAGCTGAGGAGGATTCTGAGCCAGCAAAACTCACACACAAAGTTCTGTCCGTCAGATAGGACCTAAACCAGTCCAAAGCACTACCACAAATGCCGACTAGATGCTGCAAGCGGGAAACTAAAATGTTGTGATCCACTGTGTCAAAAGCAGCAGTTAGATCCAGCAGGACAAGAATTGCATGGTCCCCAGAATCATTGGCCAGGAGAATGTCATTAAAAACCCTGAGCAACGCTGACTCTGTACTATGCAAGGTTTTAAAACCAGACTGAAAAACCTCCAGAATATTATGCTCATCCAAAAATAATTTCAGTTGAGCATAAACAACTTTCTCCAAGATCTTTGAAATAAAAGGCAGCTTGGAAATAGGCCTATAATTAGCCAATACTGTATGGTCGAGGCTAGGTTTCTTGAGCAGGGGTTGTACTACAGCATGTTTAAAACTCACAGGAACAACACCAGAAGACAGGCTGCTGTTAATAATGGCCAGAACCTGCTGCCCTAGAGTATGAAAAATCTCTTTAAGAAAGTGAGGAGGCAAAACATCACAAGGAGAACCTGAGGGCTTTAAATGGCCCACCACATCCTCCAAGTGCGACAGAGTCACCGGCTCAAACCTATCAAACACAGCCAAGCAAGGGGCAGAGTCAGAGGGGTCAACAGCAGGAGCTGTGATAAGAGCTCTTGCAGTAACAATCTTATCAATAAAAAAGTGCAGAAAGTCATTACACATGTCAGGAGATGCTTCCAAACAGACAGGCTGAGGGGCCTTAAGAACAGAGTCAATGGTTTTAAATAACACACGTGGCTTATGACAATTTGCCATAATAATATTTGACAAGTGTTCTCTCTTAGCCTCTTTGATGGTGCTCTGGTAAGAACGATAGCAGTCTTTTAACATTTGAAATGAAACCTGCAGCTTATCCTTTTTCCATCGGCGTTCAGCTCTGCGACACTTCTGCTTTGCTGCACGCGCTTGGTCATTGAACCAGGGCTCAGGTTTAACTTTGGGCTGTTTAGTTCTTAATGGAGCCACTGAGTCCAGTATGGTTCGGCAGGAGGAGTGAAACCAGGAGCTGAGCTCCTCCGTATTAACAGAGGCTGAGTCAGGAGGAGGACAAAGCTGGTCGAAAGCGCAGGTGAACTGTCCGGCAGTGAAAGAGTTAAAACTCCGACCAAGCCGAGCAGGAGCGCAAGGTTTAAAAGCAGCACAGGAGAAAACAACATCAAATAAAACAGGCATGTGATCAGAAAACCCACCATCATGGATCTCTAAATTTAACACAGACAGCCCATAAGAAAGAACAAGGTCTAAGGTGTGTCCATGTTCATGTGTGGGCCCGGACACATACTGCACTAAATTAAAAGAGTCAATGATGTTAACCAAGTCCTTCACCAGCGGTTTATCTGGACAGCACACGTGAATGTTAAAGTCCCCGACGATAAGGATGCGATCATATTTCGGCATATGTCCCGCCAAAAAATCAGAAAAATCATTTATGAAATCCTTATTGTATTTAGGGGGTCGATAGATGACAGCACACAGCACCGGGTCAGAGCGGCCCACCTCAAATAAAGTGACTTCAAAACTGGAAAATGAGGGTGATACAGTGCGCTGTTTACATTTAAAATTATTTTTAAAAACAGTCGCCGTTCCTCCTCCCCGGCCTGACGTCCGCGGGGTATTAAAATAACCACAGCCAGCCGGCAGAAGTTCAACGAGAGCACTGTACTCACCAGCACCAATCCAAGTCTCTGTCACAAAAAGAAAATCCAGGCTTTGAGAAGAGAAGAAGTCCCTCAGGATAAAAGTTTTATTTGCCAGTGATCTGGCGTTCACAAGGCCGATCCTGGCAGGAGCTGAGGCCTGTGCTTTAGACAGATTAGGAGCACGAAGCGGCGTCCTCAGGTTGCGGGGATTCACCCCACGCTCGCGGAGCCGGGAAAAGCAGGGGCGGCGGGGACAGGATCCCTCATCCAGGCCGATGACAGGTACCAGGGAGATGCTGATGGGCTCCAGAAAACGCCAGGACACCACGAATTGGGGGGATAATCCACGTCGTGGCCGGGAACTGGATGACGATTGTGAGAGGTAGACCTTTAGTTTCACTAGCCGACCGCCACGTTTACCGCGGCGGCGGCGACGCTTTCGCTGAATTGTTTGGGCCGAGGCCCGGCGCAGGTGATTCGGAATACCCGATAGGTGCGGGGGCAGAGGATTCTGTCCACTGTGATTAAAAACACCTACATCACAGGTATTATATCTAAGATCCAGGAGAAACTGGCGATCATACACCAGTAGAGACTTCACATGTGAAGTGCCAAAGCTTAGCAACACTAACAACACAAGGCAAAGTGAGAGCAGCAGACGGCCAGCCACACACACCGGCGCCAGCTTGATCTCAGCAGGGATCAATATTAGTTTGAAAGCACACACTACCGAGATGGAAGTTATGCTCCAGCATCAGGTTCTGTCCCATTCATAATGGCCACGAACTCTCCAGAACCGACCCCCACTCCAAATCCTACTCTGAGAACCATGTTCCTGTTGAGTCAGGAGAGTGTGTGAACCTGTGGCATTGCGAAAGTATTCGTCTCCTTTCAATACCACGCAGGCTCTGAAAAGACTCGCATTCTTTCCACCTGCCGAGCGTCCACACTTCACAAAGCAGCAGCACAGACAAATCACTTCAAAGCCTCTACTCGCCACTGTTCAAAGTGAGGTGAATCCGACTGCGAGCGGAGAGGAGAGACGCTTCCATCTGAGGATTAGAGCCTGGTCTAAAGGCATGCTTTTCTAAAGCTGATTGTCCACACGGTTATGCACGCCTTTGTGTGCGTTCATAGACTCTCGGCCCGTCTCTGTTGGCACAGGAGAGTGAAAAACAACGCCGCACAATGGATCAGTCGCTGAGCGCTGAAAACAAGAGTGTTGTGTTATCTTTTCGCCAGGTTTCCAAGCACTGACGAGGAGGCCATTGTGTTTCTGACCACAAGTCACTCCACACCTGATTCTTCAAGGCACTTGGCATTTCCAAGACATGGCATAGGGGCTAAAGACGAGCAGGTCTTGTTGCTGTATGTTCCAAACTGTCGTTAAGGGCAGAGTGTTCAGAATAATAGAGATATTACACCTCTATAACCTTTGGAATAACATTTGTACATTTGTAATTACAAAATCACACAGAAGTTTGTAGAAGTTTATGTGAATCTTTTCTGATTCGCGGCTCACTGAAAATATTGGAAAATGTGTGTTATTTCAATTATTCAATTAGGGGTGGGTGATATGGCCCTAAAATAATATCACGATATTTCAGGGTATTACTTCGAGAATGATATCCTTTTATGATATTATATGATGTTATATTAAATTTTTTACATAACTTTTTTTTCATAAAAATCTAACAATAATAAACATTTATAAGGAACATAATATACACATATAAATGTTTTTTGTAAACAAATGTAATTTCCCAAGTTTCTGGCATTGTATAAATTGTATGCATTCATTCATTCATTATCTGTAAGCGTTTATCCAGTTCAGGGTCGCGGTGGGTCCAGAGTCTACCTGGAATCATTGGGCGCAAGGCAGGAATACACCCTGGAGGGGGCGCCAGTCCTTCACAGGGCAACACACTCACTCACACCTATGGCCACTTTTGAGTCGCCAATCCACCTACCAACGTGTGTTTTTGGACCATGGGAGGAAACCGGAGCACCCGGAGGAAACCCACGCAGACATGGGGAGAACACACCAACTCCTCACAGACAGTCACCCGGAGCGGGAATCGAACCCACAACCTCCAGGTCCCTGGAGCTGTGTGACACTACCTGCTGCACCACCGTGCCGCCCTATTTGTATACAGAATACTGATATTTTATTTCCAAACCACCTCCACACGACTGAAGTCACTCATCTTTCGGAACAAATTCTTTGAACGCAGAGCAAATTTCCACCGTACTTCACATGCCTAACTGACTCATAATAAATGTGTGCCATATTACATGTAACTGCATGATGTCGATGTGTAAACAAGTCAGAATATCACCATACAGATTTTAATTATTGTTTGAAAAAAACTGCGATATTATTGCTTACGATGTGACATGGCACAGCCCTACTTTCAATCCACATTATGTTTGTGTTTGTAGACAGAACAGCATTCCATTATTAACCACCTCTGCCAGCAACACTGAGAGGGCACTGCTGCTAATGCAACGTCACCAACATCACTAGACTGAAATGATAATGAGCCCATGGCTGTTCATCCCGACCCCGACCTCACAGCATCTCTTTCCTTTCCGTTCTCGTTTTCTCAGTTTTTCCTCAATGCTCTTATTTTCCACTCTCATTGCATCTTGCTACGTTTAACTTTGTCTTTGTGCTCTCACATAAACACAGGTCCAGTGCTGTGATTAGACAGACTCAGATAAGGGGGCGGGGCAATTCTAAAATCTCTGCACTAGACTTCAGAAGTGGAGCAGAATCAAGACTGCTTCGTTTTTTGTCATGTTTTCTGCCTTAGAACATGACTGGGGGATCTTGTTTCACAGTGTGTGGGTTGGTGGGCTCTAGATCCCCACCTAGATGTACACATGCACTGAACTAATTTGTTGTTCATAACAGGTGCCTGTTAAAAACTTACAATTAAGAACGTTAATAATTTGCTGATGATGTAACTCTGAGATGTGGCTGTAAGAAACAACAGTAGGAAGAAACACATCGATGCACAAAGGAGATTAAAGCTTAGTGGTGTTTCCACTGAGCAATTAATGCCACACATTTAACACAACCATTAAAATACAAAGCGGCTAGTAAAAGTGTATAAAGGCGGATGAAACAGCGCACACGAGTCTCCCAGAGTCAAGTCAGTGTTCAGGTCTCTGCAGCGAGGCACAACACTCAGCATCGTTTTTCATTAAGACTGCACAACACTGATGGGCCTCATTTGTCAAGTGACAAACACTTAAAAAAAGCAACTTTAAACATGATACTCCTACAACCTCGTACACACACGCGAGGTCAGGCTGAAGACCGCACGTCTCTAAACATCTCTTACAGATGTGTGTTCCCCCTTTGGCCAGGAAAGGAAAAAAATTACAAAAGATGTGTTAGAGTGTGAGGCTAACCTTGCATAATCCAATTCATTAATGCCAGCCTCTCCCCGGACGGTTTCTTAGCTGCTTCTCTTCATCTATATACAATATATTGTTGTTACAAAGCCTTGTGTATTTCTTAAAATGTCCTGAGTTTAACACAGAATGCAGCACGCATCAGAAGCCTCCCGTGAGGAAGTGAATAAGACATATTCATATTTCAAAAGAAAATGAATCCACTTCCTTTATCTTCTTTTTCTTTCGGTTGCTCCCTCCTGTCCAGGGTCACCAGAAGATCAACCACAATCCGCACCATCGATCTGGCACAGTTTTTATGCCGGATGCTCTTCCTGATGCAACCCTCCCTATTTATACTGGCTTTGGGACAAGCACTGCACTGCGATGTTTTCCAGTGGCTAAGTACACACACTCGCACCTATGGACAATCTTCGGAGTCGCCAATCAACCTACCAACATGTGTTTTTGTACCGTGGGAGGAAACCGGAGCACCCGAAGGAAACCCACGCAGACACAGGGAGAACACACCAACTCCTCACAGACAGTCACCCAGAGGAAACCCACGCAGAAACAGGGAGAACACACCAAACTCCTCACAGACAGTCACCCCGAGGAAACCCACGCAGACACAGGGAGAACACACCACACTCCTCACAGACAGTCACCCGGAGGAAACCCATGAAGACACAGGGAGAACACACCAACTCCTCACAGACAGTCACCCGGAGGAAACCCATGAAGACACAGGGAGAACACACCAAAAATCAAACTCACAGACAGTCACCCGGAGGAAACCCACGCAGAAACAGGGAGAACACACCAAACTCCTCACAGACAGTCACCCAGAGGAAACCCACGCAGAAACAGGGAGAACACACCAAACTCCTCACAGTCACCCGGAGGAAACCCACGCAGACACAGGGAGAACACACCAACTCCTCACAGACAGTCACCCGGAGGAAACCCACAAATACACAGGGAGAACACACCAAACACCAAACTCACAGACAGTCACCCGGAGGAAACCCACGCAAACACAGGGAGAACACACCAAACTCCCCACAGACAGTCACCCGGAGGAAACCCATGAAGACACAGGGAGAACACACCAAACTCCTCACACACAGTCACCCGGAGCAGGAATCGAACCCACAACCTCCAGGTCCCTGGAGCTGTGTGACTGCGACACTAACCTGCTGCGCCACCGTGCCGCCCAATCCCCTTCCACACCGGGGTGGTGCTGCAGGTGGAGCAGATCAAGACGAAGCTGTTAGAATTAGTGAATGAATGAATTTATATTATTATTATTATTATATTAGATCCAGGTGGACTGTGACCTAAAACTAGAACTGAGTTTCACATTCACACTTAGGTCAGTTCTGAGCAGTGGAAAAAGCAGCCTTCCAGTTTAATAGAATAAATAATGTTTTGACAAAGATGTAATCAGCCTCAAATGACAATTCTTCCATGCTGCTGACTGTATTGGCCAAGGTTTCTAATGTGTGTGAGTGAGTGTGTGTGTGTGTGTGTGTGCTGTCTGGAGCATTCGTGACCCCTGACTTGGAAGAGAGGAAACTCTTGGGACCATGAGATCAAAGGCAATCTATCAGATGCCGGAGGGCAGATCCATTATCCGCGTGCTTTTCCACTGTCCTGTCTCTTACAATCCGACATTCCCAAAAAAAAGTCTGGCCTTTTTCAAAGGGGAAGATGAAGGGCTAATCAAACAGCCCGCTATTTTTCTCCCTCCCCCTTTTGCACTGACAAATGTCGCCCTGTAAAAATTCCACTGTTCCTCGTCTGTACCTTAAAGTCCTGCAGCTGTGCTGAGAACCACTGGACGAGAGGGTTGCCAGATTCACACTGAGCTGATGGGGGAAATACAGCAAAAATTCATCAATGAAAGACATGGTGGCTTGGTGGTGAGCACGTTCGCCTCCCAATGCTAGATGGAGTTTCCACGTTCTTCCTGTGTCTGTGTGGGGTTCCTCCAGAGTCGTCAGGTGGGCGGTCGTTGGGAGGATGCTATACGCATTTGGCTGTGTGCGTGTGGATTAAATGTTGAATGGAATGGCATTGTGTGCAGTGTTGATTGTAAAGCTTCCTTGGGTGTCTAGAAAGGCAAGTTTAACGATAAGTAAATAAATACAATTTTGGAATAAAGAGAAATTAAAAAGTATGTGTGTAAATGTGTGTTTCACAGCACGGATTGGGTTAAATGCAGAGAACATATTCCTCTGTGTGCAAAGTGATTCTAATTCTGAATTATTTAGCGGTGTAAACTACTAGTGTTCTCCCCGTATCCGTGTGGGTTTCCTCCCACAGTCCAAAAACACACGTTGGTAGGTGGATTGGCGACTCAAAAAAAGTGTCCGTAGGTGTGAGTGAATGTGTGAGTGTGTGGCCCTGCGAAGGACTGGCGCCCCCTGCAGGGTGTGTTCACACCTTGCGCCCATTGATTCCGGGTAGGCTCCGGACCCACCGCGACCCTGAACTGGATAAAGGTTACAGACAATTAATGAATGAATGAATGAAAACTGCTACTATTGAGTTCAGATCACAGATTACATATTATTTATGCTTTAAATGTCATAACTCCCATTTTACTCTCACCCTCTCTCTCTCTTTTGTGCGCACACACAAACACACACACACACTCTGTTCGCTTAATCCAGAACATGGACTTGGGCATCCTCATAGCAAGTTACTACAACATAGCTGTTCTATGTAAGTACGAGGAGTGAGGAAATAAAGTGTAAATTAAAGACACTTTCTTATAGGCACTCTCAGGGTTTAAAGGTTTAATCTGAAAGCCATTAAAAAAACCAAGTGCCCTTGACCTGGACCAGGTCTGCGTCCTCTCCCTGAAGTCGCTAACTCAGAGGAAAGCGACGAGTGCTCAGTGTGTGATAAGAGGAGGGATGGAAGAGGAGTCATTAAAGCTGCTGTCTATTCCTCAGCGGAGATAAGAGGGAACTCATTCAGCCGGACGACCCTGGACGATTAAAGGGCCAATTCACCAGCCGTCAGTCAAGCCTGACAGGAGCCGGATTTAGCTTCAATCCAAGAACGAACAAAACGACACAATGAGAGGAGTTTCCTCAATACAGACCAACACAGAGGCCATTTAAATTCCATTGTCATCTAAATTGCAAACGAGGGCTTTCACGTTCATGAAGAGGGTCACCTTTAATTCACATGATGCTCTGGATATTTAAAACAGGACAAACCTTTAACATCAAACTCCTTTTGGCCCGAACACAACCGATACACACCTGCACTACACTGGAAAATATCTGTGGACACCTCCACATACAGATTCACTTCTGAAATGAAGGACATTGCTCAGGATAACACCACTGTACAACGCACACACAACACAACGAATACACACACACACATGCACAAACACACAAGGTAGTGCACTAGAGGCAGCAAACACACACACAAGTACACTGGGGGCAGCAAACACACACACACACACACACACACACACACACACTAGCATACTAGGGACAGCAAGCACACCTACACTAGCAAAAACACACATTAGTGCACTAAGCAGCAAAGACACACACATATACACACACACACACACACACACACTGGCACACTAGGGGAAACAAACACACACACACTAACACACTAGGGGAAACAAACACAAACACTAGCATACTAGGGGCAGCGAACCCACCTACACTAGCACAATCACACATTAGTGCAGTAGGGGCAGCAAAAACACACACACACACACACTAGCACACTAGGGGCAGCAAAAACACACACTAGAGGCAGCAAACACACACACAGCACACAAACTAGCACACAAACACACTAGAGCAAACACACGTTAGTGCACTAGGGGCAGCAAACACACGCACACCAGAGGCAGTGAAAATACAGACACACACACACACGCGAGCACACACCACACACTAGTGCAAACACACACACACTCACAAACTAGGTGCAGTGAACAGACAGACACACACACACACACACACGGTTGGCGAATTAGCTTTGGATCGCGAACAACACTCCAACTCATACCAAAGACATTGTACGGACCTCCATTTCTATAGAGAACACAGTTCCACTGTTCCAAACCCATGTCCTGGGGGCTTTACTGCCCTCTAACCCACACTGGACATAGAGCATGGAGACACAACGGAACAATAGTCGACTGATATTTGTAACACAAACAAAAGGTCAGTAACAATCGCATCATTTAACATCCTTGACAAGCACCACACTCCTGGACTCACCAGTTTCTCTTTGAAGATCATCTGCCTCAGCCACTTAAAGTCCAGAGGCTTAAAGGCAGAGAAGACGAAGAGGGAGTCTTTCTCATAGCGTTCAGACTTCTGGATTGCCCCCTCTGGGTAGGTTATTCTCAGGGTGGTCTTAGTGCCCACATCTCGGGTGTAACCGCTCACCGGAGCCTCGTTTAATCTGGAAATCAACGTTACGGCAGTGTATGAAAATTACAAAGTCAAAAAAAGCAGGGGAAGGGGAACAATATCTCATTTTCTTCATTAGAAAAAGTCATTAGGTAGCAGTTATCCATTTTTCAGCATCAGATACTGTGTACAGTCTACATTATATGTGTTTCAATTCTGATTTGGACCAGACTAAGGTTCTGAGACTAAGGTTTTTTCTTTGTGAATAATTAAATGCTGTGAATACTCACCTCACAACAACGTCATATTCATCGATACGAGATCCCAAAGACTTATTGGCCAGGATTCCTCCATTACCTACTATTATGCACCTCTTACAGCTCAGTCTGCCGGAGAGAAGCCATAAAAACAATCAATCACAACCTTAGAACCAATAATAACTTCATTCATCATTGTTGCTACACCGGCCTTTGTAATCCTGAAATCCCAGAAGGTCAATAAACTCACGTAATCCAACCAAAGTCATTGGGAATTCTGCACGGCAATCTTTAATCACGTCATTGATTTGATGTATTTTTAATGTGCAGAAACATAGTCACGACACCATGACACCGCCCTGCTTATGCTGTTCAAAATAAAGCCCCATTTCTGGTTTACTCTTTACTAATTATGATGACTATTCGCAAGGGTTTTGTGCAATAACATTCACCCTGCCCCTCATAAACTCACCTGTCAAGTTCTGGACCCAGTCCATAATTCTTCGTGGCAGTTAAAATATTGTCTATGATTCGTTCTGCAAAGGAAACACAGAACAGAATGCTCCGGTTATAATCAATATAACTCTCTACACCGGCCGAGTGTCAGCCTGCAATGTGACATGCTGGTTTTTATTTTTCTGAAGCATCCTGCTTCCAGTTTCGAGCTGCTTATGATGCTCAATATTTGATTCAAACACTGACTTGACGCTTGTGGTGCAAACACACTGTGACGGTTCATTCATAATAACTGCTGCTAGTTTGCACAAGCTTTACAGAACACTGGTAAAAGTCCCATACACCCTAATGAGAAACCATAATATCACACCTTTTGAGGATGTTTAATGTATATTATTATTTTCAGGTGATACTGCTTTTTGGAGAGAATCTGGCGGATCTGCTTTTGGAAATATAATATAAAACTGCATTAAGAAATCCAACCTAAATATGTGACAGTTTTGACAGCTGGTCAAGTAGCGGCACGGTGGCGCTGCTGGTAGTATTGCTGTCGCACAGCTCCAGGGTCCTGGGGTTGTGGGTTTGAGCCCTGCTCCGGATCTGTGAGGAGTTTGGTGTGTTCTTTCAATGTGCACATGGGTTTCCGCCGGATGCTCCGGTTTTGTCTCGTGTTGGTAGGTGGACTGGCTACTCAAAAGTGTCCCTAGGTGTGAGTGTGAGTGATTCTGTGTAGGCCCCAGACCCAGAACTGAAAAAGTGGTTACAGAAAATGAATGAATAATAGTATTTTTTTTACACCTTATGAATACACCTTAATAAAATGCGAATGTTGGTGATATTAACTTCCTGTTTGTGGCACATTAGTATATGGGAGGGAGGAAACTTTTCAAGATGGGTGGTGACCATGGTGGCCATTTTGAAGTCGGCCATTTTGGATCAAACTTTTGTTTTTTCAATGGGAAGAGGGTCATGTGACACATCAAACTTATTGGGAATTTCACAAGAAAAACAATGGTGTGCTTGTATCTTTGTAACTTTATTCTTTCATGAGTTATTTACAAGTTTCTGACCACTTAAAAAATGTATTTAAAGTGCTGCCCATTGCAACCCTCTTCTCCCACTCTTCACACACTGATAGCAACACCGCAGGAGAAATGCTAGGACAGGCTTCCAGCATATACTTCCCATATACTAATGCGCCACAAACAGAAAGTTAATATCACCAACCATTCCCATTTTATTAAGGTGTATCCATATAAATGGCCCACCCTGTAGATGTTCATCTTTAATGTATTTAAAGTTGAGAAGTTCCAAACACTCCATAGATAGACTGTGTGCAATTTATTAATATATTAATATGAATATTTAAACATATATCACAATACATTAATTAAAGCTATTCCTAACACCGACATTGCAGTGATCATGCTTTAAATATGAATAACAATTAAAATGACATTCAAATTATTTTATTAAGATACACCATGTGTGAACGCAAAGCTTTTTTATTTTCCAGTTTTAAATGGTTAAGATAGTAAACCAAATGTGTGCATTAATATTTAAAATTTATTTAGGGTTCACAACTGGACAATGCAGACTACTGTTGCACTGTTTTACATAAATGTTCCCGTTTTGTCAGACGGTGTTTGCATGAGTAATGGGAAATAAATGGGAAGCATCGTCCCTGACTCTCCGACGGTGGTCTGATGGAGAAAAGGCGGTGTTCCTGAACTCCGCTGAAAGGTTTATTAGGAAGCGGAATCTTGGTGATGGAAAAAAGCAGCCTGTAAAACAGGAATGTCATTTTCAAACAAGCACATTCCCGTGACAAACTCCACAATTTAAAGCCCTCAGATGCTGAGGGTGAGGTCCTGATGTAAATTTTACTCCGGTGTTTGGTCATAGTGATCATTCCTACGATGCCAAGGCTCAGTTTTCTGATACCAATGTGAGCTCTACTCTTCCCGGCAAGAAGAGCAGTAACGGCCCACATATTTATTGTTTTGGTGAACGTTGGATGTGTGTCAGGACAAGCTTTACAGGAAATATGGACAATGTTGTGACAAATTCAGATACAGATTTCAGAGGGGCTAAAGATTATGATCACTTAAATATCATTAGAGTTATATATAAATAGTTTGGAATAAACAGTGCTTTACAGACTAATGTTGTAATTAGTATCAATTAACATTTAGATCATGGCTGCCCTAATTTTATCTGAAAATAATAACTCACTTTATACTTTCCAAATCTTGTCAATAGAGTTGTGTTCTACGGTTTCTCATTTAGTTGAATGGGGGTTTACCAGTATTCTACAAAATAGCAGCTTATCCAACTAGGAAACAGTAGCTATGAAATATGCATTTGTGGGCGGAGTTCCCAAATGTGGGTGGAGGAAAAAGCTGAAGTGATTCACTCTCCCAGAGTTTCCCAGCAGTTCCTAGACTGTGTGTGAGAAACACAAAACATTAGAGAATGAAAGTCTTCACCAACAGAGGCTCATGACAAATGTGTGCACCTGGAATCGGGCAAAAATAAATAAATAAGCAGCATTACAGCTCCTAAAAAGCTCCTTCAATATCCCATTTCCCCGTCACTTGAAGGAAGTTTTAATACTGAGGATAAATGTTAGTCGAGCACAAAAGGCCAGTGAGCGGTTAATGGGGTAATGAGTCGCTCGAAAACGTGCTGATGGATATGGTTCAGCCTCGTCTAGATTACACCGGGAGGAAAAATGGGGTCGTTGAAAAGTAACCGGGCCAAGACTGAACTGGGGCAAACCTGGCGGGACACCAGAAGACCCTGCTCTCTTAGAGGACCATGGAAAATATTCAACTTAATTGATGTTTTAATAGTGTTCCGTTTGTGGAAGAAACTGAAACTGGAATTCAGGACAAAAAAAAAAAAATAAAATAAACTCATATCAAACTATATTCATTACAGTTGTGTACAATTAAAATGATGCCTCAAAATATAATATCATTGACAACAAAGAGACATTTTTAACAAAACTTGTTTAAACTTCTTATTCAATCTTCCATTCAACCTTAAATAGTGCAGCAGTTATATTCTGTCATCTCAGCTACCTTATTCAAATTTGTTTTCAGTTGCACCTTAAAATGTGCTGCAGATCGATTTAACTCAGCTAATACATTCCAATTCCAGTTCCACCTTAAAAATTGTACAGCAGTTACATTCTGCTGCCTTCTGTACATATTCAGTTCATATTTTTCTCTCTACCTAAATGGAGGTAAATATTATGTCACTTAAGGTGGAACAGATACAAATAAACAGCTTATGCACCAGAATGTTACATCTTAACAGCTTAAGGTGGAATGGAAAATTTGAATAAAAAGGAGCTTTATCTTCATTATTCCTTGCACTGTTTCTCAACCTCATTTTGTACCATAATTTAACAGATCAACCCCCCCACACACACACTCCCAGCCCCTACAGTTACAGATACTGACAAAGTGTGAGGAACTTTATTAGAGCGCCGTCTCCTCTTCCGGTTCTCAGAGAACACACTGATAGCTGGAATTCCTGCTGTAAGCAATATTAACCATAACTGTGGGGATAATGATTAAAGAGACACAGGGAACTCCAGAGCTCAGTGTTTGGACGAATCGGTGACAGCTGCCATCAAGCATCACCGACTCCAGAGTAAACAGTGTATCACTGCAGCAGGTTCCTTAAATAAAACCTGCCCAGAGCAATGGCTGCTAATCGCTTTCAGATAATGGGATAAACACTTCATCCAAGCATTTCTCTGTCCAGACAGAGTGAACGAAGCAACCCCTCACCTTCAGCACACTGTTTGGGCGAAGAAAATCAGAGTGTGACTGATGGGGGAGAGGCCTGGGTGTCGTACAAACACTTCTGGAATGTGGGAAGCAAGGGGTGGGATCAGTTTCCCAAAAAGTATAAAGTTTTAGCAGGTAATATCATTTTAAAACAACGATAGTAATTTTAACTTAAAATTACAGCTTCAAAATCATTGTGATGTTCTACTGTAATAGGAAGCTTTATTAGGGAGAGTAGAGTCCCTGTCCTTTATAATCTGGGCTCAGCGCCACAGAAACTGCACTATGGAACTTCTGGGGGAAGGTAGAAACCACCCCTACAAGACTGCTGTGGGGGGAGCCCAGGAGCCAAAATGCCCAAATCTTACATAGTGTTCCTTTAAGATATCTTCTGTAAGGTATTAGAAGGTATAAGAGTGGATTAGTAGAACATAGCTGTGCTAATTTTATGGCATTCCGTCCCAGAAGCATTACTAATGTCAGATACTAACGCTGCTTGGTTACTTCTTGATCCTAAAATATCCTCAATCACTTCAGTGGCTCAGACCTAGGGGGATGTATAGTCTTCTAGCTGACAGCTAGCATTGGACACAGTGAACACAGGCTGCTCCAGTGTGGCCCACTTATTTCATGAGGTTCTACTGATGTTAAACAAACTGAATCACTTTGTCAATGTTTTCCACTGCATGGTACTTACTCCACTCAGCTGGTCCCTGGTATGTTTTCCACTACCAGACCCATGCCCTGAAATGTATCCGGTGTCATCACAAAACCTTGTCTTTAACGGCAACAGCAGGCTTTGGAAACCACAATAAAGGCGGCGGTAACGTTAAGCATTGTTTACTTATCGTGTATTGGCCTGTTGTTGTTTTTTCAGACTTAACAAAGCTCCATCATCAATTCAGACAGATCAGAGTTTGTTCCTTCCTTGCTGCAGCGTCCAGCTCTTGCTGCATTCTTTTGTCGGCCACCGATCCATGGAACATTTGAACCACGGCATAATTTTACAAGCTGCCGTTGTGAGTAAGATAAAACAAATTTGATCTCTGCTGTAGCTGGAGATGGAGAGTTGGTGCTGGACGTCTGCATTGCGTGGCATAAAGTGATGACTCTCTCAGGACAATCAGCACTCTTCAAGGTTTAACATGTACTGGTTTAGTCCCTACTCGGTTTGTTATGAACCACAAGAGGGCAGGGACTACTATAAAAACTAAAAACAAAACAAACAAAAAAATCAGTGGAATGGAAAAAAGCCAAGTACGGTTGACTGGGGACCATACAGTGGAAAAGCACCATTATAGAAGCTCAATCCACTCATTTTAAGCTGTACACATGAAGACAAACAGATACTGGCCTCTGCTCCTGTTTTGTTTTTCCATCAACAAAAGCAAGACCAACATTTGAATTGCTGTACAAAGGTACCTGCTGTGCTCAAGTAAGTTGATGGTTGATGTCTGAACAAAAAACCCAAAGGAAGAGCCTCAGCAATGAATCACCAGATGCACACAGAAAACCTTCCCATATCCAGCGGAGGAGTCCACTGGCTGCTCTCACTGACTCATCTCTACTCACTCATAACACTTTCAAAATTGCACAATGTGGGACGACACTTTCAAGTCTTCGTTTACAAATACTGGCCAGGAAAGAGAAACCAATCCATGAAAAGTCTCGACGTGTGCAGACTTATATAACCCACCGTTCCCTAAATATGTTCTTGCTTTGTTTGTTTTAGGTCGCATTTTTCTCGTTCAAACTGCAAGAGTCATACTACATTTTGGCCCTGTGGACTATTCTGAGTCCAGCAGTGACACTGAGGCGTTTATAAACTTCAGGAGCACTGCTGTGTCTGATCCGTATTGTATCAGAGCAATTTAATATATAAAAGTTTAGTCTGATCACTGCATATCAGTTTTAAAAGCAGAGAAACCACAGTAAAACAGTCACACACAAGTGAATTAGGACACTTTTTGGTACACGAAAAAAAAAAAAACCTAAACAAACCACAAACAAAGAAAATGGCAGAGAAATATAAATAAAATAATATGGGCCCTTTAATTCAGACTAATCCTCAGAGCAGAAACCACAGCAGAAGCCGTAGGTGGCCAAAGGAACAGTGTGCACTAAAATTGTCAGCAGAGAGACTGCTATTTTTACATCCTGGTGCTTTGTGCCGATCTGTTCACGACCCACACGTATTACCTCTCCGAGCGAATAAAGCTCAAAGGGAAGGAACACTGCTCCCACGATCCGTGGAGAAAAGAGCAACCTGGAGTAATGTAAACATGCCTCTTTCTCTTTAGAAAGACCCTCGGCCCAAAACAAAGCTCACATTCAGCTCTGAGTGCCGTCAAGTGCTGGAAAATCTGACAAACCGCTGATCTTTTCACAGGCTTTCGGATCTAATCACAGGTTGGAGCAGCTGTGCGTGACGATGAAACACGTATTCACTCGTACAGCGCTGGAATACACCGGTGACCTGTTCATTTAGCACCGTGTTACTTCACAGCTCCCAGGCGCACTGCTGCTCAGCGGCTGGCACAATGGGACCCTTCTTCAGCAGGTATTCTTCAGGAGCGCTGTTCTTCTTCTTTGATTCCCTAATCTTACAGATCCTCACTGGATCACTGGGAGAACTCCACGATGAACGCACTAACACCAGTGTTCATTTTGGCTGCTGATTTGGATTTGTATTTTTAAGCATAAGTTTTAAGTTTAGTCTTTTTGAAATGTGTATTAGTTTCAGATTTTAGTCATTTAGTCACACACACACACACACACACACACACAATATGAAATGTTTTACTGAATTAAATTTTTTCTTGGATTTTACTGGAGCCGCCTTCCCATTTTTTTGGCAACTCAAGCATTCACCTCTTTTTTTATTCATTTATTTGTTTATTTCTTAGAGCGGGAATCATCTGAGATCATCTAATGTGAGCTCTGAGATCATCCACAGGAACAGTAAGGAAACACCCAACTATGCATCTTTAGCCTACTGAGTAGTTTCAAACGAAAAAGATTTTAATGCTGAAAATATTATTTTACATTTAAACCTGTATAAAACACCCCTTCCATTTTGTTGGCTACCCACTGTGGGGTCGCGCCCCCCAGGTCAAGACTTGCTGAAATACACAGGCGTCTGATACGAGAGCCACGTACAACACATCAAACCTGTTACATCTAAAATGTCTTTAAACAGAAGAAGATAAATATCACATACCCTGTGTCTTGAATCCAAATGGAGGTAAAAAGTTGGTGACTTTCGTTAGTCGCCTAAAGTTTCGGTCAAGGAACATTGGAGCAGGCTTCACAAACCTGTAAAAGGAAAACACTCTCTAAGACACATAAGACCCCAGACAGCCAACAGCAATAGAAACTGGCACTTCACGTCAGAAGCGGTGCAGAAACCGAAGGGCTTGTTTCATCCTGTGTTTTCAGCGCAAAGAAAGCTCAGTGGGGGTGTTGTTTCACAGTGTGTGGGTTGGTGGGCTACAGATACTCACTTTAATATGAATAAGCTTTAGCAAGGGAATTTGTCTTAATATGACTCCTTTAAAGCTTTCATTTCTGAGTGAGATGATGAAACTAAGCTCCCCTTTCGATTCAGAACTGAACAAGTGTGGTTTCTGAATTTTTCAGGGTCCTGCAGTACATACTGCCATGCACACTAGAGTTTATTACTATATACGCATTTATAAACTGAAGAAAATAAGAATAATAATAATAATATGTTACACTTAAATAGTGTATATATGTTATATATTATGATTATTATTAACTACAGGGTATACTCAGTCTCTCAGACGTAATTTTATCTTATCAAACACACAGACTCTACATATTACAGTACACTACAGAAAACACATTGCAGAATATAGGCCCATGCAATCAGAATTAATACAATTTAAAAAATAATGTACTGAACACGCAGCACTACTCTTCAGTCCAGACATCTGGAGCCCAATGTTGAATAATGTTTAAATGGGCGTTTGTCTGTGAGAGGTCAATGTTGGCGGTGGGTCTCTGCTGTGACCCTGGTCAGAGTTTAAGACAGCAGAGTTACAGCAGAGTTAAAGCAGCAGGCATCAATCACTGACCCCTGAGCTGAGCCACAGGTCATTTCCCACACACACACACACACACACACACACACCTCACTTGGCTTCTGGAAACACAGCGCAGGATGGACGCTCCTGCCTCTGACCCACGTCCCTGTCCACCATCCTTTATCCCCCAATGGCTTCTCGGTGCATTAAAACAACACAAGTGGGGAATTTTTATGGAGGTGTTAGGTTTAATTAGGCCCAGAGCACAGGGGACAGGCTGAAGTTGATTTATAACAGTGTCAGGAATCCTCAGTAGACATCATCTACTGGCATGGACATTAAGCTGGACAATTTAAAGGGGACGAATTCTACCCGTTTTACAAGTGGACACAGTTCTATGGATTGAGTCAAAACCCCACAAGCCCTACAGCCTTTCAGTCTAAACAGCCCTGTTCAGAACACCCGCTTTCAGCACCTGTTCTTTTAAATGATAACGAGCCGCTCGCTGTTCCCCCCGACCCTGAGCGCACAGCAGTGAGGAGCAAGGAGCAGAAGCTCTGGTTTTAGCCGATTATTCTCGGTTCTTTCATCTCGGTTCTCACTCAGTGCTCTTATTTCTCAGCGCTCATTGTTTCTGTTTTGCTGCGTTTAACCTCGTCTTTGCGCTCTCACATAGAGGTGGGTCCAGTGTTGTGATTGGACAAACTCGGATGAGGGGGCGGGGCAATTCTACAGTCTCTGAAGTGATGCAGAATCAGAAAGGCTCGTTTTATTCCATGTTTTCTGACATAGCCCAAACATAGAACACTGACTGGGTGGTTTTGTTTCACAGTGTGTGGGTTGTTGGACTCCAGATTCACACATTAATGTGCACATATACCGAACAATGAATTTTTCCCCCTTTAAATGGCAGGAGACACCATTCTCTGCTTTGAACTCTTTATCTTGTGCACAGGTGGAAATGCTATAATCTATTTTTGGATATGTATGTATGATGTAGGTTGTAGACACAACTTGCAGAACAAGAGATCTGACAGCAAATATTGTCCATATTACTGTCCAACTGATAATTAAATAGATCACTAATATCTGCCAGTAATATCGACTAGTCAATATATCAGTCATGCCCTAGATACCACAGGGTGGGCCATTTATATGGCTACACCTTAATAAAATGGGAATGGTTGGTGATATTAACTTCCTGTTTGTGGCACATTAGTGTACGGGAGGGGGGAAACTTTTCATGATTGGTGGTGACCATGGCGGCCATTTTGAATTCGGCCATTTTGGATCCAACTTTTGTTTTTTCAATGGGAAGAGGGTCATGTGACACATCAAACTTATTAAGAATTTCACAAGAAAAACAATGATGTGTGACTTTATTCTTTCATGAGTTATTTACAAGTTTCTGACCACTTATAAAATGTGTTCAAAGTGCTGCCCATTGTGTTGCATTGTCAATGCAGCCCTCTTCTCCCACTCTTCACACACCGATAGCAACACTGCAGGAGAAATGCTAGCACAGGCTTCCAGTTTCCGTAGTTTCAGGTGCTGCACAGTTCGTATCTTCACAGCATAGACAATTGCCTTCAGATGACCCCAAAGATAAAAGTCTAAGGGGTCAGATCTGGAGACCTTGGGGGCCATTCAACTGGCCCAAGACGACCAATCCACTTTCCAGGAAACTGTTTATCTAGGAATGCTCGGACCTGACACCCATAATGTGGTGGTGCACCATCTTGCTGAAAAAACTCTTCCCATTGAAAAAAACAGTCATTGGATCCAAAATGGCTGACTTCAAAATGGCCACCATGGTCACCACCCATCTTGAAAAGTTTCCCTACTCCCATATACTAATGTGCCACAAAAAGGAAGTTAATATTACCAACCATTTCCATTTATTTAAGTTGTATCCATATAAATGGCCCACCCTGTAGACCTACACATCCTTTAACCCTGCTGTAACTCAAAATATTTTCCCAGATTCACTTAGTAAATATCCTGGAAGGTCATTCCCCAAACACCATCCTGAGTAAAAACACTGGTCTAACATCAGGTCACACTAGTTGAGGTGTTTTCATATTGAGTTCAGTCCAAAAGCCTAAAACGATCCCAGAACTCGTCAAAACTCTGATAAATATACATCAAGAGGGGCTTCCCTGGGCCACGCGCCATGTTTTGTCCATTCAGCCTCGATGTGTGGACACAGACTGGATGTTTTATAGCTCTAATATCTCAGAAGGGCTTTTCCTCCCCTCAGGCACTTTCAGGCTTGAAAACATCATGAATGGAGTGAGAGTGAAGAGCACAGAGCTTTCCAGCTTGGACAAACCCATACTGTCATAAACACACGCTCAAGGTGATGCCAAAGTCAATCATTCATTAATTAGCCGCACAATCAAGTTTGATTCTACTCTAAACAAACTTCTCTCTTTCCTCTTTCAGCACAAAGCCTTTTAGACAAACTTTCCGTAACTGAGATACATGCACGGAAGTACACTGAGCTCCTACTTGTCTTTGACATTCTTAGCAAAATGGGTTTTTTTATATGTCTGTTTTAGAAATATGTACATTTATAACAGATTTACATGTTGTATGTTTAAAGCAACACTGGGTAGAATTTTTATCTTAAAACTACAGCTTCAAAATCACTGTGATTCTGCACTGAGCTGAAACAGCAAGAACAGAGTCTCTTTCATTGCTACTTTAGGCTCAGCACTGCAGAAACTACACTATGTAACTTTTGGAGGCGGGTAGGATATGGATCATATCATCATAACTTTTCTCATTTTAAGTTTCTTTTCCCTCCGGTCTTTCAGGTAATGTATGGATTGGAAAATATACTATACAACATCTAAATATTGTGTTTGGCGATTACTAGGGGTTAACAATCTTTATGTTTCCAGGATGAGGTGGAGATTTGAATCTGGACTGGACTAATATGAGCAGACGAGATTTGGTGAAAACCAGTATGTAGAAGTGGAAGAGGAGAAATACTGACATGGACAATCTGGACAGAAATAAAAAAAAAAATAATATAAAATAAATAAATAAATAAATAATAATTTTAAAATCAGCCCAGGGCCTGAAGGACATTTAACCCTAGTTAAGAAATGCTGCTGAAAAGATGATATAAAGCCCAAATTAACTGAATGAAATATAATTAAGATTTTAACCCCTTCATCCCCACCTTTAATTACAAATCATAACATGTTTTAACTAAAGAATCCTAGGAGAATGTTTTCCCATTTTTTAAGCTCATTGCTCTCAAGGGTCTACAAACTATATGTATAAAAAACTGAAGATAAATGAGGAGGAGGAATAAAGAGAAAAATAAAATCAATAGAAGGGAATGTCAGAGTGTAATGACGGGAAGCGATGCTTGGAGATTAATAGTGCGACTATTGGCGAGTGTCTAATGGAGGCAGATAAAAGCACGTCTGTTTCACACACTAATTGCATAAGGGCCAGAAAAAGTCCAGCAGAGTGAGGAGGGAAGGAAAGAGCCACTCTCCTCGTATCACCTGACCGAAACAGACGCACAGAGACCTTGCCAAAACAAACCCTGATTAATTAGCAAGTCGCTTTTGGGGCTCAGGCAAAAAAAAACCATATTATAAATAACTGGGTCCGAAAGGCTGTGGGTTCCTCGGACAGACCGGGGTCTGCTTGTCCCGAACAGGAGGCCGGAGCACATTGTGCTCATTTCCTTGCGGCTATCTCTCACTGGGGGCTGTATTTTCATAACCGCCCACTCGAGTTCACCCCAGACATTTGATTTAAGACTCAAATACAAACAGTTTGGGGAGCGGGAGAAGAGGGAGGTGTTGAAAATAAATTGGATTCCAGGGGTAGGCCAAGGACTTTCTGCGTTCAGACGTTCTCTGGTCTAGTTATCCCTGAAACAACTTGAAAATACTAATCCTTCTGGGACGAGCGAGGTTTAACCCCCTGGGCTAAAACTAATGGAATTTAAACAAGTAGCAGCTAGAGGTATCCGTATCAAACACAGGTGAATTACACCAGGGAACTGATTCAGTCAGACAGAGAGCTACAAAAAAAAATTACAATTTAAACCCCTGAAACCTACTCTCTGAATACAGTACCAACCTCTCCGCCTCTCGCCTGCAGCTGGAAAGCCCCGCCCAATGAGTTAGTGTGAGATATGAAACCTAGTCTGTCTGAATCTGTGAACTTTTTCAACATTCTTTTTGTATTACAAAATACAAAAAAAGTACCTGTAGTGCTGGGCAGTATACAGGTTTGTTGTTTAATATGAAAGCCTATCCATATCTGGAACGCAGGGTGGTTGAAAACTGTTTCACGGGACGTTTTTCATTGCTGCGCCGCTAAACACTTATGGAACAGAGCACACGTATTAGTGGAGCTGTTGAGCGCAGTGAAAATGGACGGGGGAAGTTTCTGCCGTGTCTGTTGTCTGGAGGTACTTTGAGTTTAAAAGGTCAGACGTGGACCAAACAAACACTTACTGCAAATGCTGTCGAGCTAAAATATCAACAGTGTCATTATTGTGAGTTGTACATTGTTGAAATTTATTATTATTGTTATTATTTATTTGTTTAATTATTGTTATTTAATGAAGATATTTGGGACTTCTTCAGTGCAAAATAACATTTGACAAGCAGCCCTGGCTACTTTATATCTAAATACCTTTTATTTGTTGAAATATGTTGTAAATTAATGAAGTTTAAAAAAGTTGTGAAAAGAGTTGTGAAAATCAGCCTATAGTTTTGAAGTTGTCTGAAAAGTGTGTTAAATAAAAGGTGCTACATTTTCACTGCAACTGTCATGCCATATGATTCCATCACTAATTTAGTGCCACCCTCTGAATGGTGTGATAGATGTAATACTAAAATGGAAATGTTTCTACTGAAGAAATTCTTCTCACAATCAATACGGTTAACACGTCATACATGGGGGAAAAAAAACGTCAAATACCATGAAACCGATATAATGTGACATAAAATTTAAAAAAATAATAATAATGTGGGGCAGCACGATGGCGCAGCAGGTAGTGTCACACAGCTCCAGGGGCCTGGAGGTTGTGGGTTCGATTCCCGCTCCGGGTGACTGTCTGTGAGGAGTTGGTGTGTTCTCCCTGTGTCCGCATGGGTTTCCTCCGGGTGCTCCAGTTTCCTCCCACAGTCCAAAAACACACATTAGTAGGTGGATTGGCAACTCAAAAGTGTCCGTAGGTGTGAGTGTGTGAGTGAATGTGTGTGTGTGTCTCTGTGTTGCCCTGTGAAGGACTGGCGCCCCCTCCAGGGTGTATTCCCGCCTTGTGCCCAATGATTCCAGGTAGGCTCTGGACCCACCGTGAACCTGAATTGGATAAGCGGTTACAGATAATGAATGAATGAATAATAATGTGACATAAAATTTTGATCATACCACCCACCACAATAGACCTGCAGAGATATACCTTTATTCGATCAAAAAACTATCTTTGGAACAAAAATATTTAAACGTCAGATTAGATGTTTTTTCACGTAAACATTTAAAGCTATAGTTGAATTAGATCTGTTTTCATTTTTGGCCAAAATCTGATGAACATGAGGCACTGTATTAATATTTCCTGATAAAAAGAACCAAAAGAAAATTTTGGTTCTTACTTAAAAAGAAAAATCACCATATTAATACCATTAACTCTCCATCAGAGACCGGAGCGCCATTCTCTGTCTAGTAAAAGCTTGCATTGTGAGATTTAAGACATGGTTTTGGAAGCTGGGTCGTGTGTCAGCGCAGCCTCAGACCATGTCTGTAAACATGCCAGTATCATAATCATCTCTTAAATAAACATTATAATTTAGCAAAGTTATACTAGGTCCATTTTCTTACTAATTACATTTTTCACCATAATCCTCGTTAATTAATGTGCACAGCTTCTGCTAGTAGTAGAACTACACTACAATTAGTAGTAATAGTAGTATTGCTATTAATGCTATATGTGAAGTTTTATTACATAAAGTCTCAGCTGGAGAGCTCTACAGATTCAGGAGTGTGACCCTCTGAAAATAAAGAGTCAGGGAGAAGCTTGATGTGCCATGTGTTAATGAGTCTCACTTTTAACACCCTGTTTACACGTGTGCTGTTAATTGGACCAACATTTAGAGCGCCTGAGCCTATAACTCCATCACAGTTCTGCCCAACGAGCCTCTCCCAGCGCAGGCTGGAAAATGTCTACTCCGTTTCTTCATCAACTCAAAATAAATTTATTATTTGATTTTCCAAATGCAATGAAGTCCAGAAAAAGGCCAAGACTGGGATTGCCAAGCCTTCTGGTGCATAATCACAACAATTAAAATAAAATTGTCATCCTCCATTGCTCACTAGCAGCTCAACATGAGATTCCTCACACAGACAGTTTACGCGTGTGGTTGTGAATGTTCCCTAATAATCAGATTAACTTGATGTCCAGTTAACACCAGTGACTGTTTGGTAAGTATTAACTTATATAACCCACCAAGGGAGGCATCCGCTCCATGAGGAATCCCATCAGTGACTAATCCTCCATATGGTTTGAGGTAGAAATGGTTCATTCATGGGAGGAACAAAAATAAATCATTAATAATGGCAATTAAAATGTCCTCTGCCACTGTGGTAAGGGCCGCTGAGATCTTTCAGTGAGGGCCAGGCTCTCGCGTGATTGGTGAAGACGTTATTTCCAAACACTCCGGCAGCGATGAGAGAATAATGACTGGACGTGATCAGTTGTTGACCCTCTGTGGTAACGGAAAATATAAGGCTTTACATTAACAATGACTGGTTTTTGCCCCCCCCCGGAGGATGGACCTAAAGATGGAGAAAAATGGAAGACGGACGCACGCAGAGTGACATCATCGTGTGTCAGAGAGTGTTTGGAGGGTGTCTGATGGAGGGAGAGAAGTTGAGTCACTCCATCTCCGCAAGCACTTTCACCAACGGTAACAACAGCTGCATTATGGTCCGAGTAAAAGCAAAGGAAACGGGTGTTTTCCGTGGTGGGTCACACATTATCTCAGATTTAGGAGATCAGAGGCCTAGCCTTCTGTTTGGTCAAGGATATTAAGAGATTCGCCTCGGGGGGGCTTCGTGGCTGAGGAGTGAGGTAGTGTCCCAGGAATGGTGCTAACCACAGAAAGAATGGAAGGATATGCACAATTCAAGCTGGAAAAAGTTGGGAAATGGAGCGGAACTGCAAAAAGCAACAGAAATATCGGATTTCATACAGCTGCTATTTGAAGACTGCAGTTGTTTTTGCATTAATTGACAGATAATGTTTTGTATAATTCAGAGCAGATAAATGTAAATAAAAATGGTGCATAATTGCAAAGCTGCAAAAGAGCTGTGTTTCCCTCCTGGCATGACTCTGTGTACATTTAGACAAGGAAAAACAGCACATGTACCTTGTTTCATACCCTTGTTTGTGATGTTTGTGGATTGGCGACTCTAAAATGTCCATAGGTGTGAGTGAATGTGTGATTATGTGTTGCCCTGTGAAGGACTGCCACCCCCTCCAGGGTGTGTTCCTGCCTTGCGCCCAGTGATTCCAGGTAGGCTCTGGACCCACCGTGACCCGGAACTGGATACGCGGACAATGAATGAAATCAGTTTGAGTGTGTGTTTTGTCATCGGCCCAATTTTCATTTTGTGCTGTGTCTTACACAGTTAGCAGACACTTTAGAAATTCTCTGTCCCCTCATCTGAGTCTGTTCACAGTGCTGAACTTACATTTATGTGAGAGCGCAAAGACAAGGTTAAACGCTGCAAAACAGACACAACCAGCACTGAGTAATGAAGGAAAAAAGGAGAACAGAGATGAAAGAGAACCAAGTAAAAATGGCTAAAAATGGCTCCTACTCCTTGGTCCTCACTGCTGTGTGCTCAGGGTCAGGGTGAACAACGAGCAGCTCATTATCATTTAAAGGAAAAGACAATGAAAGCAGACGTTCTGAACAGGGCTGTTTAGACAGGGGGAGAACATTGCTGTGGAGCTCGTTGGGTTTTGACCAAAGCAGGTCACAGGTGTTTCGTTAAGAACCAGAACTGTGTTCCAATGCAGTTAAGGAAACATAATCTTCTGTAAGTGCTTCATTTTGTTTAAGGAGCTGGTAGGTCCGGAAACACACCCTGAACTGAGCACCAGCTCATCACAGGCAAAGTATGCTTTATTTCTAAAAAGTCCTATGGTCTTTAAACATGCATTATACGGTTATTATTATAAATTATTACTTTGGGTAGATGACGCTCATCTTGGCCGCGGCGTATCCAGGCTTGCAGGCTCCCCTGCTGAGGTTCCCGTACTTGGACACCAGGTCATCTGACCTATAATCACAAAGACAGTACATTAAAATATTATAGAATATTCACAATATTTTTTTTTGAATATATTTGCATTTGGCATTAAACACAGGGAAAAATACAAGTGCCTTCATTAAAAGTTAGAGCAGTTTTTGTGAGCCAGAACTAATCTAAGAATCTAACATATGGCTCAGTACCATCAAATCCTCACAGCAAATGTTCTAAAATCTAGTAGAAATCCCTTGTAAAAGAGTAGAGACTGCTGCTTGGGCGAAGGAGGATAAAACTCCTGATCAGTGCCCTTCATTTCAGAAGAAAAATGATGGAGTAGTATTTCTACACCTTACTGTACACCATTACACCGTCCCCTGGCACCACATCCTAGTTTGAATAAAGAATGACTTGGGAGTTTCAGAGAGGAGTGCTGTTCTGTCTTTGACACCTCTGCTGAACATTTTCCCGCAGGTTGGTGAATGTGTAGATGAGCAGACGAGCGGAGAACTGAGTTCCTCTAAACTCCAACACCACAGCGGTTCATTAATAACATGAAAACTCAGTGAGAGCAGTTCAAATAAACAAGCTGCAGGCTGGCAGAGCACTGGAACAGTGTGTGTGTGTGTGTGTGTGTGTGTTTTCCATTTATATTACATTTTGGGGACGGTCCCCACTACGTACATCGATTTTAATGTGAACACGATTCATGGTTAGGATTACAATTATATTTAAGATTAAGGTAAGGGATAAGTTTAGGATTATGGTGAGGATAAGGCTTGTATTTATGAAGAAAGTAACAGCAAATCTCTAGAAAATGGTTGAAACAACCCTTCAAAACTTCATTATCTTCCAAATACATTTTTCAGAAGATAGACATCCAATGGAACTTAAGATGAATATAATTTATTCCAAGAAATTTAGCATCATTCCCTTTGTTAGACATTACATTAAAACAAATCTGTATGAGTCTGTGTAAGTGTGTGTGTAAGTGTAAGTGTGTGTGTGTGTGTGTGTGTGTGTGTGTGTGTGTGTTTGGGGGGGCAGTATGGAAGTAGGCGAGGATGGACATGTGTTAGCTGGACCACCTCAGGGAACATGCAGCTCTCAGTGTGTAGCACCATGTACTCATTAGAAAACATTTGATAATTCTGAAGATGCTGAATTCCTTCATTCATCTTGTGACACTGCCTCACGTTGACTTGCTGTATTAAAAATAATGTCTTACACAGTTAAAATACTCATGTGTATGGAGCTAAACAACTGACATATGATTTTGAATCAAAATTTTGTATTTTTACATTTTATTTGTTTTTGTTTTTTTTTTACCTTTGAATTATATTCATTCCACATGAATTTGTATTTTAACACATTTATTTGTTTTGAAATTGTGAGGGGGTGGTACATTCAGAATTTTAAAAAATAAAATAAAAACAAATTCAGATCCATGAGTTCAAATTCAGATCTCAGAGCTTCAGATCTAGGCCAGAGGTCAACCATCAGGACTTTTAACATAAGCAAACTTCCACAGAGTGACTAAACGCAGGATTAACCAATCACAGCACCCTCATCCCAAAGCTGCCAATCACAGAGCTGTCTCACCACCATCCCAATTCCTGTCCTGAGCTCTAAGGCCTTCCTTGAAGTGTGCACTTTGATGACATGGTATAAGCTTTGCAAAGGATGCAAGTGTTTAGAGAGCAGAATTGGGACACTTGCCTTGGGGCCCTTCAACTGCAAATGCCATATGAATATAGTTCATTCATTCATTGTCTGAAACCGTTTATCCAGTTCAGGGTCGCGGTGGGTCTAGAGCCTACCTGGAATCACTGGGCGCAAGGTGGGAATATATCCTGGAGGGGGCGCCAGTCCTTCACAGGGCAACATACACACTCACACCTATGGACACTTTTGAGTCGCCAATCAACCTACCAACGTGTGTTTTTGGACTGTGGGAGGAAACCAGAGCACCTGGAGGAAACCCACGCAGACACATGGAGAACACACCTCCTCACAGACAGTCACCCGGAGCAGGAATAGAACCCACAACCTCCAGGTTCCTGGAGCTGTGTGACTGCGACACTACCTGCTGGACTGTACCAGAGTTGCATTGTAGCAAACCCCAGACCTTTAAGGGTCAGGATTCAGGACGATCAGACTGATTCTGTGAATTTCCCACAGGCTTGAAAAACAGTTTTCATATTTGACTGAATGTAGTGGGCACACACAGCAAGTTGTACCAGATCCTGAATAAACCTCTGGTGTGAAAGTGCCTCTGTGAAGTAGATATATGGTTTAATAATTACTGGTTTACATTTTCTCACTAAACATCCACTGAAATACGCGACTCCGGTGGCTCTGAATCGCTGTGTCTCGTCGACGGCTGTGGAGAGGGCAGTGAAGTAGTTATTTAGACGAAGCCTGGCTCTGATGAAGTGCTGAGGTCTGTGGACAGTGTTGTATTTTCCTTCGCTGACAGGTTGGAGTCCTTAAACAGGAGAGTGGACTGAGAGAGGATGGAGAGAGTGATAAAGAGCTGAATCTAAACCTGTCCAAGGCTTTTGCTTATTGTATGAGTGCTCTGTGTGGACAGACGAGTGTGGGTGTTTGCGTGTGACAAAGCTGTGTGTGTGTGTGACAAAGCTGTGTGTGTGTAGATGTTCTGACAGCTTAAAAACCAAATGTATACACACACACTTACCACACACAGTCTCTTAATATTTAACACCTTAACACCTCGCTCCAGAGCTCTCTCGCTAATTACACACAGACCACGCTTGGAGATCACAGAGCGGCAGGAAAACAGATGAATATTCAGAGTTTAAAAGATTGTTTTTTTTGTTTGTTTGTTTTTTTTTTTTTATTGAGTCTCAAACCAAAGCTGACTTTAGGCTCCAGTGTGTGTTTTATCAGAAAATTCCTCTGAATTCAAGTCTATTAACAGTCCGGTCGTCTGGAAAGGCTTTACTTGATATTGAAACATTGCTGTGAGAATTTGATGGCAGCCAAGAGGAGATTAAGGAGTGTCTGTCTTATTGCTGGAGGATTAGTTCTGGCACTCCATATTGGCAGAGCTCCATCACTCCAGAGAACGCAGATGCACTGCTGTCCAAAGGCGGCTTTATATTACCCTTGGCACTGGGCATGGTGAACTCAGACTCATTTGCAGCTGCTCCAGAGCACCCAACTATAACAGGGTTTCCCGCAGAACATCGATTAGTCAAAGTGGTCGCTGTGTTGACTGGGGGTGGGGGTTAAACAGGGCAACGTTTAACGTTATTTACTCTTTATTTATAAATTAACAAAGGGTTAAAGTGCAATAACAGTTACAATAACATACATTCTAGTAAACAACATCATGTGCAATAACACCTCTAATGTGCTCCAACTACAAAAACTTGCTCCTAAACAGAAGTCAAAAAAAAAAAAATACGTAATCAGCCCCGCCCCCACGCGCGCTCCCATTGGGAATTAAAGCTCGAGAAACGAGTTCGGTGTTTAAAAAAAACCACACATTTCGTGAATACTGTGAACACTGTGCTCTGGACGCTTTGAGGAACTTACGGGATGGGTTGAGTGTAGAGTCGGTTCATTAAGTGAATCGGTTCATGAATCGAGTGCAAATTCAAATAATTTTACACACAGCCGCGGGGATATTCAAAGACGACACACAGCTCGCCTTAAACGCTGGTTTATACTTCAGAACGTGTGTTTGGGACTGAAAACAGAGGATTAACGGATTAAATACAGAAAGTACTTTGGAACTTTGAAGTCGCTCTTATTGAGTGTTTTCAATGGGGACGGGGCGAGGGGTGGACGACGTTGCCAAGGCGGCCGCCATAACTGTAAAGCACTGCGGGAAATCCTGTATAAATGTTTCTACAGAGATTACACAGATAGTGTCATCTTTTTAATAAAATTAGTATTTAAATTAGTGCTATACATACTTTAAATTATTAGTATATATTTTAATTTATTGAGCGTTTGTGTGTAACATAATTGTAATTCAGAAACTCAACAACTGCTGAAAAAATGTGACAAAAACAGTTCAATAAAAAATTAAGTCTGAACATGACGAGTGAAGAATTACATAGTCGCTGCATTTGTTATGAGAAGATTTTTCTGTTCTTGGGGATAATATTGTGTCCAAAAGTATGTGTTAGTTTTGGTTTTGATGATTTAAAGATGGGGATTTCAAAGTTAATGATTAGGAGGGTAGCCTAAAAATAAAATTCATGGGATGTAATTATGGACCAATATTATCAATCAACTGATGTATCGGTTGGGCCCTAATGATGAACAGAATGTACTTCCCCAAACAAAATAACATATCCTTCACTGTACTATATGCAGAAAGTGATCAGAATGTGGTGGTCATGAATGAAAGGGACTTACAGCTTCCCATCCAGCTTCAGCAAGAACCCCTGCTGATCGAACACTGTGGAGAAAAGAGACAAGAGGATGAGAGACGCACACTCAAGTTCATCGCAGGACGAATGAGGACAAAGAGGAAAAGAGCAGGCGTTCTGTTTCCATGCCATCATTCGTTCAGACTAAAGAAAATATGAAATTAACCGTGTTATTGTCGGCAGTGTCGGAATATGACGATAAGCCTGTGGTTTTTAATGAGAAGTGGAAGTTAGGGCGAGTGCAAGCAGTGTTAGATCAGGCCAGCCAAAACATTCCTAAAACATTCAAAAATAAAACCATAACATAATACAGAGAAGCAGCAGGTCACTCAGGGCAACTTCTGACCACAGGAGCTGGTGAAGCTGCATGAAACAAGGCAACATAGTAACGAGCAAATGAGGTTCACCAAAGCAGACGGCTTTTGTCTAATCAAACAGAAACCAGAAGACTAAGAATACAGACTGTAACACCCATAAAAAACAGCCCCACAAAATTAAAACGTGCAAATAAACTGAAGCAGGCCGATGTTCTTATTGTTCTGGCAGGTCCAGAGCAATGAAGAGATCATCTAACACAGTTAAACTCCAGATTCAGGTCAGAAAAAGCAGTTCCTGAGTGAAAGCCTATGTTAGAAATCAGCACTGATAAAATGGGTAATTATAGAAACAATTAAATGTTGCAAAAATGCAAGTATTCCAGTGTTTATACAGAGCTGTGTCCCCAACCATTCTTTGTTTATTCAATTTTGTGTTAACAACCGACACAGAGCATAGCTCTCAGTTTTCCTCGTAAGTAAGGAGAATGTCAACTATACCGCCTGTTCTGTGATGACATTACATTCATGCTACACTTTCTACTGAATCAGAACATGTTCTGTGGTGTCTTATCAATAGACTATTATACATATTCCATTCGTTCATTGTCTGTAACCGCTTATCGAGTTCAGGGTCGCAGTGCCTATGCAAAGGTATTCCGGAGCCTACCCGGAATAACTGGGCACCAGTCCTTCACAGGGCGACACATTCACTCACACACACTCACACCTACGGACACTTTTGAGTCGCCAATCCACCTAGCAACATGTGTCTTTGGACCGTGGGAGGAAACCGGAGCACCCGGAGGAAACCCACACCGACACATGGAGAACACACCAAACTCCTCACAGACAGTCAGCCGGAGTGGGACTCAAACCTACAACTTCCAGGTCCCTGGAGCTGTGTGACTGCAACACTACCTGCTGCACCACCGCCACCCTTGTGTTCCATATACATCTTTATTATCTCCAATATCCAGCTCTGTGGAACACAGCAGAATTAAACATGCTGGGTTTTGACTGTGTTAAACAGAAACAGAAGAGTGGTAAGGGTCCTGAGGAGCTGCAGGGGTCCCAGAGACAAACAGAGGACAAAATGGGGTAAGAATAGAAGACAAAATGGCAGCAAACGTAATAATTAAGGGACACATGGAATAAACAGATGTAAAAACAGGGATAAACAGGACAACCACATGAAAATGGCAATAGAACAAACTAAGGGACACAATGAGGACAAACAAGGGACAAACTAAGGACACAGGTGATAAACAAGACAAATCATGGGACAAATAGAGGACTACTTTGACATGATGTAACAGGTAATCAGTGTTTTCAAACAAAAATTAAACTGGAATTAAAATAAAACTGGAGATACAAGGTTGTGAAGACAACTGGGACCAAACATTAATGTAAAATAATTTTTATTCCATTTTTGAACCATATTTTCTAAACAATTTTTATTAAACATTTTATAAACATGTCATTAATTAAATGTCATTAATTAAAATGATTACTATTATTATAATTATTTGGAAAAAAAACTCAAACAGCAGCATCAGAGGAGGCGGGGGGCTGGTACCTGAGCCTATAACTCGTTCCTCTGAGACAATGTCCTCGGGCTCTGGCTCTGAAACACAAAACCCATCTGTTAGATCCCACCGCAGACCACTGCACCAGAGCATGATGGGAATCACTCGCCCTGAAATCACACCAATCCCTGATAGAGCAGCCCTGATGAAATGGTTAGTCCTGCTCCGTGTCCCTGAATTAGTCTGGATTAGTGGATTCAGTTCGCGAGGACAGAATCAGCTTTGGTTAAGAGGAGGAAGTGTTAGAGAAACCAGATCAGAAAAGGTTGTTATTAATTTTTTTTCTATTATTTATTATTCCACCAAGTCCCACCATCATCAGAGCAGAAGGGTTTAGTACCGAACAGTGGCGTTTCTACCTGGTATCACTTTAGGTTTAGGTTTAGGTTTTGTAACCATTACAGAAACAGTCGGATCCACATCTACATCTGTGAAACAAAAGGGTTAAACATCAGCATTGTTCCAAAACAAATAAATGGTGCAAATTTACCAAATATCTACCCTAAAACATGCTGGAATATGTGATTAGTGAAATTATGAATGCAAAGTGGCTCAATAATCTACTGAAACACACAAGTCCATGTTTTTCCAGCAATAGCATGTTCTATTTCATGCAACATTTCATGTGACCTGCCTCATAAAGGACACAGGGCTTTTCCTTAGAGGATGGATTTAACTGTACAGGGAGGACATATACAATCATTTGAGGTCATTCATAGCCTGCTGTTTGGTTATATGACATTAAAACATTGAAATTTTTTAATATTAAAACTCACTCCCCTCTGTCACCCAAACCTCTTTTACATGTGTAGTATAGTTCATCCAGCAAAACTAGCTGCTCAAGTAAGAGACCAGTTGATGGCACTGTGGTCGATCACACCTCATTTAATCATGTGAATCAGCCCTTTCCACATAAATTCCCAAATATCTGTCCACACTCACTGATGATTACTTGGAAGCCAGCTTGACCACTGGTCCGGTAAAACAGAATTAATAAAAAGATAAATGTTTGAAAATTGGTCCAAAAAAACGAAAGGAAAAAGACCACATTCTCATTTCCAACATGGGTCAGAAGCTCCCTGCAAGTTTAAATATCAGCCCACACTCGCTGATGATTACTGAAGCTGGCTTTATAAATGGCCCAGTGAATCCAAACAAAAAAGAAATGGAAATACAGAACAAAGTACATGGAAAATTACATGTACATAAAAAATACCTTTTTTTAACGTACGTTCAGCAACAATTTTAATTAAATTCATGCTTATCTATTAAAGGGAAAACAATTCTCATTTCTGTAAACGCACACCTAACAAACACAGTATAATATTGTCTCCTACTAAAGCCTTACAAAATAAAAGCTTTGTACTCTAGATTTCCGGTGGATTGAAGATGGACGTGCCCGTGCTGACGGAGATGACCCTTTGTCACATTAAACAGATCAGGGAGATTCTGCCCTCTCTTTGTTATTCACCATCACGCAGGGCTGAGCTTCCTTCCCCTCACCCTTTTACAGCCGTCCCCTGCGATTCATCTTAACAACTTCACCCAACAAGCTTGCGTAATGAGACCGAGGTTCAAAAGGAGACCGTCCCAGGTTCGTGCCATTTTCCAAAATAAACCAGGAGCAGCTGTAGGGATGCAGTGTTTATAATCCATCTCGCCACATTTCTTCCACACAGCTTCAGGGTGACAGAGTTGGAGAAATTAAAACACAAACCAAATCACTGACATGCTCTAAATACCAAGCCATCCATCACATCCCCAACAATTCTGCTGAACTACAATTTCAAACTTCGCCAGACTTTTGTCATAAAGTCAGAGCAGATGAGAGAGGACTAGGATGTTCTTTCTGAATGAACAGTGCACTGTTTAAACCTGATTTGTTACGTGTGAGTGGACAAAATTGATTTACTGATTCATCATCTGTAGCCAGTTCATCGTCACCCCACTGGGCACAAGGCAGGAACACACACTGAGCAGAGCAGCACACTAACCCAAGAGTAGAAAAGGTGCCACATGTGAAGGCAGTGTATTCCCCCTCTTCTCCACAGTGGAACACAGGTCTGGTTTTTAATGAAAATGTCTGTGACCTGCTTTCATCAAAACCCCACAAGAGCGTTCTCCCCCTGTCTAAACAGCACCTGTCTCTTTAAATAATAACGAGCCGCTTGCCGTTCACCCCGACCCGAGGGCACAGAAGTGAGAGGTGCTCGGTCCTCATTCTTCTCTGTTCTCTCCGTTTTACTCAGTGCTGTGGTTGAACAGACTCAGATGAGTGGGCGGGGCAATTCTAAAGTGTCTGCTATCAACATAAGACACAAACTTGGGCAGATGGCAAAAAAATGACTGTTTTTTAATTTTACTCCAGATACATTCCCTCAAACTGATTTATTATTTAAAAATTGCCTTTAACCTCGCCTTTGCTGGCGCAGGACTGGAACGGCTTGTTTTATCCCACATTTTCTTTCCTAAGGCCTGGAGACACTACACGACCTTTAAAGTCAGGGCAGATTATGAACAGACTGGTTATTTCACACTACACAACTGTTTATTGGTGATTTTTATGGAGACTGGAAAAATGTCAGGCACAAACTACACAATCCCAAACTCCTGAACTAAACACTTAGTCGGCGTAGTCTCTACACCCTGCAGAGGGAGCTGGAGATAACGCATACTTGAGGCTATGTTCCACCTTGAATGTTTCAGAAAAATTGGCAGTAACCGTAGGGAATTCCACAATGCTGTGTCATTTAAGGTGGAATGGAAAAATAGAATAAAGCTGAAATAAAGATTGGAAGTTTTGTGGCTCACTATGTTCTCCTACAGTTAATACTTGTTATCTGGAGACATGTGCATCCAGCTCTATGTAACGTATTGTAGTTTGTCATAGTTTTACTGTTTAATCCTTCCTATAGGAGCTCCACTGCAAGAGCCTGTGTTTACTTTGTTCTCATTGGCTGTTGAGGGGACTCTTTCAGCCTTGAGCTGGTGAAGGGTTTACACTACGCGACAACGTCCAAAGTTGGGTCGGAAAAAAATGAAACATGTTTGACTGGTCTGAAACGATTGGTCTGAAGTCAGAGCCCCTCACACACTACATGACTTTCCTCCCGACTGACACCTGCGACTGCACCAGAGTCTGCAGACTACAACCAACTAGTACAGACTGGGCCTGACTGGAAATTAGGATTAAAATTGGGCTAAAACCCGTGTAGTGTAACCCCAGATTTAGGCAGCGCACAGAAAACAGACTGGGTGGTCTTGTTTCACAGTGTGTGTGTTAGTGGGCTCCAGATCACCACATTAAATGTGAACAAACACTGAACAAGGGATTTTGTCATCACGTGTTCCCTTTATCAGTCTGTCATATCTCAAAAAAAATGGCCTTTGCCATTTATTTATTTGTTTGTTTGTTTGTTTGTTTGTTGGGGAATTACAAAAAAAGTGTCTCTGTTAAAACCAAGGTCTTTAATATGAGGAGCTCTATAGTTCTGAAATTAACACAGGGAATGAGAACCGAGTCCAGAAGTGTCTCAGTAATAATTTCAGAGTCGGGTCTAAAACAAGTCCGGACGCTGAGATACTGCGTCACACAAGATACAGTCAAATCTCCTCCACTGTTCTGTGGCTCCCTCTAGTGGTGGAGGATGTGAACATCAGGGGAATGTTCGGCTCTAGGACGCAGGGACAAAGGGGAAGTTCACATTTGAGGCTCTCTAAATTCGTATAGAGTGATTTACAAGCACCTGACACAGTTTTTATATCGACTACATGAATCATTTTTAAAACAAATTAAAATAACCTCCCGCTACAACTGGACTCCAATTGAAGCAATCTTATTCCACACACTGTCCACATACCCTTTGATTGAGAGAGAGAGAGAGAGAGAGAGAGAGAGAGAGAGAGAGAGAGACTGGGTGAGTGTCTGTGTGGTGTCCTGTCCAGGGTATGCTCCTGCCTTGCACACAATAATGAAGCCTCACAAAATGAATAAACAGGGAGTGTGTATAAACTCTTCCAAACCCACACTTGTTTTCTGATACTAAATAACTCTACATTCATTCACCAATACTAAACACTGATTACATTACATTCAAATTATTTAGTTAAAAATTAAACATAGTCCCCCCCCACACACACACACACAACAGAAACCTGAAACAGATCTGCTATCACTCAAACAGGAAACAACAAACAAGTAACAGATGTTTAATCATTTAACGATTCACAAACAGAGGGTGGATAGACTGAAGGGCAGCGTGGTGAACAGACAGAACCAACAGAAGGTGAGCAAGGTGTCAACTCACGTGGCTTCTGGCCCCATCCGTGCAGATGCAGCTTCCCGGAGGAGTAGAAGATGAACACCAGCACCAGCATGGGACACAGAACAAACAGCAGTTTGTGAGTGGCCTTCATGATCCTCAGTCATTCACATTGTACCATCTGTCGCTTCGCCTACAGGAGAACACACACAAGGACAAGGGAAGAGTTCAGATTGTACGAGAGAACAGTCTGTCCACAAAATCTGATGCTAGTCCTAAAGGAGGGCAGCACATCAATGAGGCTGGGTGGTGTGCCCAAAAATGTGTTTCACTAAAATTTTTAAGTTCTTTTGAATTGATGGTAGTATGTTCCTTTATTTTACACAATAACACTTCAACACTGTTGTATCTTTTAAAGGTAGATTTACAATGTTTAATCTGGGTTTATTTCAGTTTTTATATACACACACACACACACAGTACCAGTCAAAAGTTTGGCCCTCTCATTAGCCATTGGTGCTATTAGCATTAGCGCTATTCAGTGTATAGAACTGTGCTATGGTCTCACACACGTTAAGGCGGTGAGGTCTACAAATTAACTCTTGACGAGGCCACAGATGTTCACAGACGTGCTTTGTACATTATCTGTGATTTTAAAGTCAACTACACTGTGGAATATTAAAGCTTGTATATTAATAAAAAATGTATTGGTGGAGTCATAATAATCTGATCGATTTATAATTATTAAAGCATGAATACTGAATTAGTGTTGGTTTTATACCCGTTTCCCTACACCTCTACACAGTAAGTCATATATGGAATTATGACAGTACAGCATATATAAAGCAATGGGTCCCAAAGCCTAAAACCTGCACATTTGCGCTGCAAAAATGACACACTTAATCCCCACATCTCTTCAGTGACTGGTATGAGCTTGCTTTGAGATATGCCTCGTCATATTTTCTTGTTTTCCATTTGGAAGTTATAGCTTGAGAAAACTCATCTGCTGCATAACGCTCTCACAAACCTGTCCATCTTTTGCTAGCAGTGCTCAAACGTGAGTAGCTCATTTGCCTTGCCGCCGCCCCCCGCAATAGCTCCGCACCCACCTTTCGGAACCACTGCCTTATAGTGAGATCTATTACAGTTGGTAATATGTTGTTTCCAACTTAATTTATGATCAATTATCACTCCCTGAAATGAAAATGTACCTTTAGTTTCTACCATCTTGGTCCCTACTATGTTTGTACTTTTAGTGACAAAAATGTACCTATACAGTACCTTTTTACTGAGAGTGAAGAGCATATGTCAGAATATAAAAATATATGAAATGAAAATGGGAAACTGGAGCAGCTGCACATGAGCCTAATACCAATACATTAAGCGTCAGCTAGGGAGGTATATATCGCCCTAATCCTGGGCTATGGAGTGGTGGAACCGTGTTCTCTGGAGTGACAGAGGCATCTACACAGGGTTTCACAGCCGGGAACAGCTGGGATACGATGTAGCGATGAGGTTGAATGAATTATTTTGGGATGCTCCATGTCCCTCAGCTGATTTTCACTGGTCAGTGATGAATCCAACATGCTCAGAGTCATGTGCATTGTCCTGATAAAGCTGCGCTGTTACAGTCACACACAAACGACAAATATGCCAGTCAGCTACGCACTGCTGAGAAACCCTGAGTTAAAAAAATGTGACTGGGTGACACATGGTGACTGGTTATAACCTCTGGTCTTATTGAGGTCTTAATAGTTTTAAATCACAAACAGGTTTAGTCCACCTCTTTAAATGCATTCAAAAATCCTTAATGGAGCTGCTTTATCCTGATCAGGGTCCTGGTGGGTCCAGAGCCCACCCAGATTTAAAGAACACACTCTGTCTACAGCATCACACGCATTTTCACACAGCCAACCTAATTACTAATGTGCATTTTCACTGTGAGGAAAATACTGAAGCACATAAAGGAAACCCACGCATACACAGGGAGAACACACCACACTTCTCACAGACAGTGACCCAGGGGACCCTAAAGCATGATTTACTTACTTATTTTTTTCCTATTTGAAACACAAACTTCAAAGGCAAAGTTCACATTCATTCATTATCTGTAACCCTTATCCAGTTCAGGGTCGCGGTGGGTCCAGAGCCTACCTGGAATCATTGGGTGCAAGGCGGGAATACACCCTGGAGGGGGCGCCAGTCCTTCACAGGGCAACACAGACACACACACACACTCACACCTACGGACACTTTTTGAGTCGCCAATCCACCTACCAACGTGTGTTTTTGGACTGTGGGAGGAAACCAGAGCACCCGGAGGAAACCCACACAGACACAGTGAGAACACACCACACTTCTCACAGACAGTGACCTGAAGAGAGGATCCCCCAGGGGACCCTAAAGCGTGATTTACTTACTTATTTTTTTCCTATTTGAAACACAAACTTCAAAGGCAAAGTTCACAATTTATTAATAAAAATTCAGAAGAAGATGTTTCCTCATCATTTGCTTCTGTCCAGTCGGTTTGCACTAGAAACAGAGTCTGTAAATGGGTAAAAAAAAAGTGTCTCAGTGTGCTATGCTAGGCTTTCTCTCTCTCTCTCTGCTCACAGCATAGAAACAGCATCTGGAGTTTGTAGGATGAAGCCCGATTTTCATGCCAAAGGTAAGCATTGATGTGGACCCTATGTGAATAAAAACTTACAAAAAAGTTAAACTTCAGCCACCCACAAGATACAGTCACTTCTCACTCAAACACACTCTTCCACTTTAAACGATGCAGAGCTTCTGAATGTAAACAAACCAGAGAGAACAGCGTTTTCCCCACAATTGTAGACATCCCCTTTAAAGTCTCTGAATAAAACAGATTACAATCCACAGAGTGCCCACACCACTAGGTGTCAGTATTACAGCTCTTACATAACATTAAGGAGATTCACTGGAAAAATTACTGTTTCCTCCTTTAAATATTCGCCTGCTCCAGGGGATAAGAGGGGGCTATAGGAAGGGAGTGGGAGGAAAGGAACAGTGGCACATGTTTCTGGAAGCTGCCTAGGCAACTGACCGCAGTCCATACTGACCTAGGTCACAGCCGCTGGTTGGTTATCAGTCAAACAGGCCAACGGTGTTTCCTTAAACACAGACACAATAGTTGACTCTGTTGACAGCGAGGATGACTGTGCAGGACAATGGCACTTAACTGTCTAGGGAAAAACAACAGGAGCCTGTGTGTCCACAAGTGATCACTGTGTAGGGGATTTTTCAAGTGGACCTAGCAGCTTAAGTTAATTTACCCTTTACGTGCTCTTTATCTTACCATATTTCTTGTTTTTCGGTCTGGTTTTATTTTCAAAAACAATCATAATATATTTTTGATTCTTAACGTAACTGTAACCTTTAAAGGTGCTCTAATTAATATGTGTTCATTATTCATTCATTATCTGTAACTGCTTATCCAATTCAGGGTCGCGGTGGGTCCAGAACCTACCTGGAATCATTGGGCGCAAGGCGGCCCAACTCCTCACAGACAGTCACCCGGAGTGGGAATCAAACCCACAACCGCCTATGTGTTCATTCTAACTAAAAGAATTGCCATTACTGAGTGGAGAAGACTCAACCAAGCTCAAAAACAGCACCCTCCTGTTCCTACGACTTGCTCTGTAGCGCTGAAAGTTATAGCATTGCTACTCTTCTCTGCTTTTCTGCTTCTCCATCAGGTAAATTTGGTCCTGGACCAGGTAGGGACTAAACCGTGGCGTGTAAACCTTGCAGAGCACTGATTGTCCAGAGAGAGTCGTCACTCTACGTCACGGAATGCAGACATCCAGCACAAACCCGCCATCTGTAAAATCTCCAGCTACAGCACAGATCACATTGTTTTATCTGACTCACAACGGTACATTTCTGGGCAATGGTCTACAAGTGGAAAAGATACATGGTAGTGCAGCTGTGGTAGTGGAAATGCAACCAGGGACCAGAGTCCAGTAGTGTAGGTACCATACAGTGGTAAGTGCCAAAATTATGCCAATTTTCCATTTTCTGAACTTTTTTTCCCCCAATTTTCAGGATCCTTTGCATCTTGAGGTTACAATGTTATCAGAATTATTCCAGCTAATGAGAGGCCTGAGTGAAATCCAGCAGAAATCCCAGAATGCCTAGACTCTTCTGAACTGCTTATATATAAATTTCAGTGAAACCTCTCAACCTAAGTCAGTTAATACTCCCTCCATGATGCAGTCACTCCTTCCTGTTCTTCATCTCTCTGTCAGCAAAGACCGACCACTGACCACTAAAAACATTCACCAAAACCTCCAGTGCTGCGTCCACTCCTCCAGAGCTCATTTAACGGCCTGGACTCCCATCAGGATTTGCATGTGTTGTCAGATGGGTCTGTGCCAGTAAGTTGCTCTTTATATGGGGCACTGTCTGTCCTCTAGACACAGTAATGGTAGATGTGAGAGATTAATGCTTTTGCAAGAGCTGCAATCTTAATATGGTCTCAACTTCATCAAAAATGCAGTCTTAAGTTTCAACTGGGGAAATAAATGAAAACACCACAGCTCAGGCATTCCCTGGAGATGAGTGTGATCTGAATCCAACAAGAACACGTCTGTACTACATCACAACAGAGGCGATTGCTCTAAGACTGCAAGGGAAGCTCAGCTTCCCCTAAAATGTAAAAAAAATAAGTGATCAAATATATACTGTTGTGTGTACATGTCATTGAATAAATATGCACTACAACGCACTCAGCTTTTGTTCAGAATCAGCTTCTTATCACTGGTAATGACGCGGCTTTCCTCTCAATCATTCCAGCACTTCACAGTGCTTTAAACAGTGATGATGCTGAGCGTCCACGGAGTTCAATAGCGAAGCAGCGAAGTGCAGTGGAACGAGACGAGTGATTGGATAAATGCTGGGCTTTGTCCCGCCCATCAGACGCTCAGCGTCTCTGGGGGTCTATGGGGCAGTGGGCTGGCCTCGCCTGGACGCTCAGCTTCTGCATGATGATTGGATGATCTGTCTGAGGCTGAATCCCTTTTTGATTGACAGCGAAATGAGCGAATCAGCGATCCTTTGGTGTAAAGATCCGTGGGAGCACAGACGGACACACTTCACATGGGCCAAGGCCGTTTAAGCAGCCTAGCTCTGCTGGCCATTGAGAGGAAACTAGTCAAGTCCCTGGAAAAGACGCCTTGTTGGTACGACAGGGTCACAGATCATTTTCTTAAAAAGGAACAGAGGGTAGAATTTACGTATAAATAAACCGACACATTTTATGATGTAGGCTGAAACTGAGCTTCCCCTCCTTGAAAGACCAGCATCCGCCACTGCATCACAACCACAACCCAACACGCAGCCAGCAGACAACACAGAATATATTTAGAAAGTCAAATTCATTAAATACAGCAGGTTGTATTTTCATTTTTTTTCTCCAGACATTTGCTTCATTTTTTAAATAATTATTTTCATTTCTTATTTTATATCTGTTTAACTCAGTATTCAGACTTCCCAGCAATGAAGGAAGAGCCAAGAAACGTGACATGGATTTTCCAGGTTTTGAGGGGCACCATGTCCAAAATTATGTAAAAGATAACTGTGTCCCTTATGGAGTAGGAAGACATTTGGGATTTGTAAATGTTGTGGGTTGTTCTTAAACATGTAGATATGTACTGCATCACATGAGAAATTGTGTATCTATCTGAAGCCTTCTAAAGTCGTGCAATGACTACAACAGAAGCAGGAGGAAGGATGTATGAGCTAATGAGCTTTGTTTAGGGGTGAAGTATTACCAAGCATTTTAAAACAGAGGTCCACCCACTCTCAGCTCTGTACTGAACCATCTAGAGACTTTACATCCAGTGAAGCCAAACTGAGGGTCATCATGTCAGTGTAAATGAGACCATGAAGTAGCTGCATGAGTCTTCAATTAGAAATACATTGAACCAGGGAAGTGCTAAAGGGAACCAATCAAATTTGTAGGAGACACTAACCCAAACCATGTTTAAAATGGCATCCCAATATTACACACTATATAGTGCACTATTATATGGATCAGAATTCAGGGTAGTGAAATGAGTACACTGAAAATTGTGCACTGTTTTCAGACACTTACAAAATGGCCGAACCCCAGAAAAGTGCACTAATTAGTGAACAGGGCACTGTTTTTGATGTAGCACCAAACTTAGTTCAGAAAGATTGACTTTCTAAAAACTGTTTTGAGGTATCTCCATATGTTTCCAATTTACACTTAAATACTGTGTAATCTGTTGTCAGCTCATCCAGAGCTTTGGTCTGAATTTTACTAGGATAATGTTTCTTTTCTGACTGTGCCATCTAGGGATGGGCGGTATTCACCTTTTTCATACCGTCATACTGTCTCAAAATATTATCACGGTATACTGTGGAGGTATAAGGGGAGAGGGTGCTGTCAGGTTGCGCTGAGCCTTTAGATCTGTGTACACAAAGTTGATTGAATTTAGCTAAACACAGCGAGTCAGTGCACACTGACGCGTGTTGATGATAAAAACCTATTTTTGAGAGAGTCAATTTCAGCAAGTGGTGCTGAAGGAACAGGAAAGTTCAAAAGTAAGCGAAATAACACCGTGTACACTTTTTTTTTTAGAAGTGCAGCTAGCGCTAGCAGGCGCTTGTGGTTTAGCACACCGCAGCAGATTTATCGGCGAACTGAGGCTCACTGAAACACATTTAGAGAATAAAGCACAAAGTCGAGTGAAGGATTTTTCAGAGTATTTTGCCTGATTGCAACTGTCTTTCTCTCTTTTATCCCAAACTCAGAGCTAAACTTACAACTGCGGTGGGCTACTGGGCTTGTGTTTTTCACCACCTGTTTTCAGACCGTGACATCAGCAGTCATTGAGCTCCCACAGCGCCCCCTCTCTGTCACTCTCTTAAATGCACATGAACATTTTAGCCCACTTTTAAAGGCTAAGCACCAGCTCTATGAAAGTATCAAACAAATAAATACAGTGGAATTTGAGTTCCTAACTTGTGTTTATTGATAGTCAGAAAACATGTTATTTCTTACTAATTCAAGTAATAAGGTTTAAAAGACCATTGGTCCAACCCCCCCAACGGTGTTCGGAAACTCTAATAGGCGTCTTGCCTGTGACGTAGACGGTGGACAACACTCTAGAAGTTACACTTAATTTAATGCAAAATGACAAAAAGGTGTGTTGTTTTTGGCTGCAATCATTCAATGTACAGTGGGACATCTGTGCACAAATGGCCCAAAGATCCCAAAATATCCAGAAGATGGACTAAATTTGTCAACTTTAAACGGGCACTTTGGAAAGGACCATCCACTCACTCCGTTATCTGTAGCTCATTTCACTGGCGCTTTTCCAACAATATGGGCATGTAAGGACACCAACGAAAGGGGTTCAAGAGCCTCTGTAACATGGAGGTAAACAGGGTAAGGACACTTACTTTGCCTGTTTTAGTTAGTGTTAGTTAACGTTAGATTGACTTGCTAAACTCGGTGGCTCAGATTATACTCGGCTACGTAGCTGCATTACGGAGGTTTATAGTGTCGGAGGAATTCGAGTTCGACTTCGATCACATTTACAAGAATAACGGTACCTCTAAATTTGAGTTTAGCTTATTGCTAGGCTATTGTCATGAACAATGTTGGTTATTTAGCTAGATACTGTCGTAACAGTCAGTCATAACGGTGTTTTACCTAAGCGTTGTTCAGCAGGAAATTCATTCAAGAATTTCCGTAGCGAGCTCTGGTTTTCCTGTCAATTTAATAAAATTGTCAGTTTTAAAGCAAATTAAGCTGCTTTTAATTTTCATTTGAATTCATACTTATATATGTCAGTACCTACAATAATGTGAAATATTCATGGAGGTCCATTAAGTGGTGCTTAGCCTTTATGGCACACGTCATATATAGCATTCATACTGAGATACCGTCCACATTTTTAAATACAGCGGTATACGGTATTATTGTTATATCACACAACCCAGAAACACTGGTATACACACAGCAACAGGCAAAGTTTGTGGACACTTGCTTACAAGATTTCTTATGAAATGAAAGACATTAATTAATCAGCTTCTAATTTTGTAGGAAGTCTTATTATAAGTCGTTATAATTCAACATCACTGTGATGATCTGGTTACATGCAGACAAGGTCAGGTCCTAATAAATGATTAGAGAGAAGCTAAAACTACCAACTAAGCTACTCTTTTAAATCACTCTTTGTTTGGAAATGTACATTGTGTTTTTTTCCAAATAATTGTGACAGCCCTAAATACATTTTCCTTCCTCCATGATTTGCTCTCTTACAATTGCTTGGTTTGTTTGATTTTTCTTCACTCACACACAATCTCTTGTCTGTACTCCTATTTTCTCTCCTCCCACACACACACACAAAATCTGACAAAGTTTTTGTTTTCTGGTTCTGAGAAACACAATGTTATTCACAGCCATTTCTGGCCAAACAGAGTGCAGAGAGTTCACATTCTTTACTCTCTCCACTTAATCACCACCAGGTGAGCTCAGTCACACCTAATGAGGCCAGAGCCCGTTAGCCACACCCATATCCCCCTCTACAGAAGGTCAGTAACCAATCACAGTACTTCAAAAACTACCAACCCGGCAACACCTCACTGAGTTCACTTCATTTGCCAATTTTTCACTTTCAGACAATGGCTCTCTTCGTCTCCCTCTGAGGGAGGGACCTGGTTGCCCAGTTATATGGTACAGGCAAAACTATTACATGGTCATGGGCCCTAAAGAGCTGGCAAAGAAAGAGCTGTAACAAGTCTGAAGACAAGATCAATCTTAATAGCACACTGCAATTGAAGGGAAAACGCCCTACAGGCCAATGCTGGCAGTGCCAAGAGTTTAAGACCGAGTCATGATTTATTTCATTGTGAAAACAGATACCAGCCTGTACTCAAATGCAGGGATCGTGAATCAGTGTTGGCTTCCTTTGTGTTGTCACCTGAAGAGAGAGACGCTTTTTAAAGGTTTTTAAAGAATAAATATTTAACAGAATATAATTGGGAATGACAACATCTGTCCCATACTCCACAGTGGTTGTTGATCTTGCTCCTAAAAAGTCCATAGACAAATGACAGAGAGAAGGCACTGATGCAACACGTTAGAAGCAATGTGCCATGACCTGAAGAATATATGGTAGGCCTTCAAAATGTTTTGTCAGTGCAAGCTCTGAAAGCCTAAGTGACAGTTATTATTTTAAGAATGCAGAGAAAAATATCTTTATATTCAAATTCAGCAGAAAAGTACTTGTTGATCCCTGAAAACCTACATTACTGGGAAATGATAAGTTAAAGATAAGGTCCTGTGACAGATATCCCTCATGTGTTTAGAGAGAACAAACAACAGCTGTTTGTACGTGACTGAAGTTGAACTCGTCTGTAAGTTTTAATTCACTGTTTGAATTCCCACAGAAACTCACGTGTAACTCGAGTTGTTTAGTTAAGTAGCACTTTTGCAATGCAGTTAGCCATCTCTCAAATTTGAAGGCATTTCCAAATTGAGTCATCCGAAACAGCAAAAATAAGTAAATATTGCCCACCTGTGAAGCAGGAATAGAGCAATATCCATATTTTGGTTCATGCTTTTCAACATTTGGAGTGGTCTAAAAAACTCCAGAATCATCTGCCTTGAGCAGAGAGAGAGAACGAGTGAGAAAGCCTAGCATACCTGACTGAGACAGTTTGTTTTTTTACTCATTTACATACACAGTGGCTTCATAAAAAAACACATTAGACCGGTTTCCGAGGAAATCGATTGGAGAGTAGCAAATGGTGAGGAAACATCTGAATTTTATAAAAATGTCTTTTGATTACAATAGTGAACTTCACCTTTAACAAATTGAACCAAATCAGGCAAGGCTAGTTTTGCCAGACCACCATCTGTGGCAAAGCATTTGTCATATAGTTGTCAATGGTATTTCAGTAATGAGCGGAGCAGTCATTCATGTGGGTCCAGTGTATACATCCTTCTCATTAGAAGTAAATACGTCATTAAACTATAATGTACATGCAGCTAGAACTAGATTTCAGATTCCCACATATGAATAAATACAAATGAGGCTGTATTAGAAATATATAATGCATGTAGTGTAATTTCATGACTTGCATAGTGGACCACATAGGGAGTATGGAGTGATTTGGGTTTAAGCCTCTGTGTTTGTCTCGTGCATTTTGGTGTTTTGAGGTGTCTCTTTAAGAGGTACTATGGCCCCCTACTGGGTTTTCATATTTGTCAGGACATGGATATTTGTAAAAATAAACGAGTCTCTGTAGACGGGGCCTGAGATTTGCTATGCCTTCTCCACAAGGTCCATGGGGTGATTAAAATTAACTATACCCACTCTAATTTGGTATTTAAAACTGGCCATACCTGCTCCACAAGCTTCTTACAGTGATTAAAACCTCCTTAACACACTCCACAAGTTCTGTAGGGCAATTAAAACATACTATGCCCACTTCACAAGCTCTGTAAAGTGACTAAAAGTTTCTATACCTGCCCCAAGCAATCCATGGGGTGATTAAAATTTGCTATGCCTGCTCCATGAGCTCCATAAAGCAACTAAAACTTGCTATACCCAATCCACAAACTCCTTGTGATTAAGACCTGCTATACCTCCTCCATGAACTTTAGACCCCAAAATCCGAGACTTAACAGGCATGAAGCTTCTGACCACAGCTGAAAGTTGAAGGGTGCTGACGTAAATGAGATCAGAGAGAAGGAAGTTGAGCATGACACTAAATTTACACCATAAAGGGGTAAACTAAATTTAATTTCCTCAAATTCATCTGTTTTATACTCACTCACTTTTTAGCCAACAACATTTAGTCACTGGTGCAATCTTTGTGTTCAGTTTCATCATATCCACATCCTGACTGTTTTCAGATAAGACTGCTGCACCACTGCTGCACTGAGAGGAATGGTGTTAGCTGAAGTAGTGTTTGGTGGTTGGTTTGGGTTAGTGGGTTACACTTTTTTTGTGGTCTGCTGCCCATTATTCATTGCCACAGAAGGCAGCGATTTGACGTAGAAGTAACAATTGAAATTGAGAAGTAGGCAGCAGTAGTCAACAGTGCTTGCAGAAAACAACTACATTAGCGTCCGTTAGATAGGATACTGATCCGCTAATGTTAGCTACACACTCTGAAAAAAAGGTACTGTAGAAGTACATTATTGTCACTAAGAGTAAAGCAGTGGAGTTAAAGTCAAATTAACTAAAGGTTCTTTACATTCTCTTCTCCAGAAGAAGAGGAAAGTATTTGTAATCTATAATTACAAATCTGTGTAAAATAAAAGAACATAATAAAAGTCCTGGAGATGAAATGGAGCGTATGTAATCATCACAACTTAAAAATCTAGTTAATATAGCCTAGATTTCAGTTCCTGGCTCAGGCAGAAAAACCATGATACATTAATAAGACTCCAAACACTGCAACACATACCTCTTTCCTTAGATGATTACAATATAATTTCCTTGAGATAAGAGCATATCTAATCAGAGGAAGGACTAACATGAAGTGCCTCACTCTACATAAAATGCAGTGCAATTTTATCCCATGTTTTCTGATTAAGACAGATCACAGCAAAGTGATTATTTGTTTGATTTTTTTTCATAATGTCCCTTTGGTATGAAAAAGTTGCTATAAATTACATTTATTATTATTATTACTTTTATCGTCATTATTATTTTATCTACCCACTCACAACCACCGCTGGGACAGATGCAGGCTCACCATGGTGTTTAGTTATGTTGTGTATTTCAATATTTAGCACATTATACAGAACCTAGATGTTTGTAGGTTTTTAGAACCTAAATCCACAAATCATACATTTCATAAGCCATTAATCAGTTATAGACTCAGGTCATTAGCTATCATACTTAGTTATAATTACATGTCCTCTGGACAAAACATGTTTGAATTTTTTCCCCAAGTGAAAATAAGTAACACGCCTTGACTTGGATTTTCCCTGAGAATGGATCACTCCACCTCTGGCTTCACTCTGGCTCCACCCCCTCATTACTACCCCCTTTTTGCTACGCATGCATCTGTCCACATTCTTTACAAAACTTAAAAGTGGCACATTTCTGAAAGGTGTGGTGCATTTAGTTTTATTTATTCACAGTATATTTGAAAAAAAAAAAGAAAATATGAAGACTTATGGACCCAGGATGTCCAAACGTTTGCATACAGTGGTATTTTTATTTTCTAGACACTGAAACAATGACTGAAAGCCTGTGCCTCTTCTCCTTTTCAGAGCAGAGCATGCCATGCTTTGGGGATGTGAGAATAGTAGAAGACAAACATGACACAATTTGACAGGTGCACACATTAAAGTAGATTTATTATGATTTTTAAAAAATCCCCTGTTTAGTGCATGTTCACACTAATGTGTGGATCTGGAGGCCACCGATCCAAGACCACAGTCAGTTTTCTGTGTGTGCTCTAAGTCAGAAAACATGGACAAAACAAGCCATTAAGTGCAGACTTTAGAATTGCCCCGCCCCCTCGCCTGAGTCCCCCTCCAATCATAGCACGGGAACAGTGTTTATGTGAGAATGCAAAAATCAAGTTCATTCATTCATTCATTATCTGTAACTCTTATCCAGTTCAGGGTGGCGGTGGGTCCAGAGCCTACCTGGAATCATTGAGCGCAAGGCGGGGAATACTCCCTGGAGGGGGCGCCAGTCCTTCACAGGGCAAAACAGACACACACACACACACATTCACTCACACACTCAAACCTACGGACACTTTTGAGTCGCCAATCCACCTACCAACGTGTGTTTTTGGACTGTGGGAGGAAACCGGAGCACCCGGAGGAAACCCACGCGGACACGGTGAGAACACACCAACTCCTCACAGACAGTCACCCGGAGCGGGAATCAAACCAACAACCTCCAGGTCCCTGGAGCTGTGTCAAAAATCAAGTTAAATACAGCAAAACAGACACAACGAGAGTAGAAATGTAAGAGCACTGAGTAAAAACGGAGAAAAAAGAGAACTGAGCGAAAACGGCTAAAAACCAGAGCTTTTGCTCCTTTCTCCTCACTGCTGTGTGCTCAGTGTTGGGGTGAACAGCGAGTGGCTCATTATCATGTAAATGAACAGGCACTGAATGCAGCTGTTCTGAACATAACAGGGGGAGAACACTGCGCATGTGGTATGATATTTCTCCAAGATCAGAGGTGCCTCAGCTCCCCATCCTGCTGTAGACTGGATAGCAACAAGTTTATATGCCATCGCTGTCCAGTTAAAAACATGTATCTCCTTGTTTTTGGATGTTTAGTTTACTACATCATTTTGACACAGCTGCTGTCCTTCACACAATGTGACAATTTCACGATGAATGGACCAATAGAAATGCTTCAAAATTACATGGAATGAAATCTTTCTATATTGGCATTACATTACATTGTTTTTAAATTGGACAGTGAAAATATTCATTAATTAATTTGTCATCTGTAACAGCTTATCGAGTTCAGGGTTTCTGTGAGACTACTCCGAATTACGGATCACAGTCCATCACAGGGCATTATATACATAATCATCACAGTCCAGTGATAAACATTGATCTTAAAAAAAACTTTACTTTCAATGGAAGTCAATGTAGAAAGATTTTAAGTCATTTTGTAGCAATTATATTGGTCCATTCATCATGAAGATTTTACACAGGGAGAAGCTGCTGCGTTCAAATTATGTAGTAAAATAAAAAACATACAAATGGATATGTTTTTGATTGATTCATTTCTATTTATTAAATAAAATAAAATATAAAAATGCGTGCATGCCGTATTTGGTCTCCGGTGTTGTTTTCCAAGTCACCACACAGAATAAAAGATAAGCCTTGATAAGCCTCAAGGCTGTGTGATTAGAGAATAATGACTGAGGAATTTTTCACTTCTTCCTCTAGCTCTTTTTATTTCTGTGTTCAGATGTACAGGAACATGAGTTGAATAGCCATCCATGGAAATTATTTTGCGTATGAAGTGGAATGAACATATTACACAATAAAATACTCTGATGAAATACATACAAACATTAAACAAGGAAAATATACCTGTCTTTTTTTTCTCAGCATGGAGGATGATGTAGAGACATGTGCCAAATGCAACAAACAGCCAAAGATTTCAGTTCTGTAACTGATTCCTGATAGCCTTGTTCTGACATCACCAATGCTAATAACGTTATTGGAGACATACAGCTAGTCACCCGTAAGCTCATATGTAAAGCAGGGACACTTTAATAACATTTAATGCCAGTGTGGAGGGAATAACTTCTTATTTATACAAAAATTACGGGCAGTACTTATTTCAAAGCAGGTTCTCCCGCAGCCCCCGACTTTCACTGTTCAGCTTTAGCATTTAAGCTTCATACAATTAGGAGATGTGTAGAGGCCAAAAGAACAGCATTCTCGGCTGCTTTTTGAGGATGTCCAAACTGTTTTAAAATGGGACACTGCTTTAAATGTGAGTCTGGGAAACATGAGCACGAAGGCTAGTGTCAGGTAAACAGGACACCTACAGACCAGCAAGAGCAGGGTTTCCGATTAAGTGGCCAGTGGGTATTTATTAACCTTCAAAACCCTGGGAGCATTACAGAATAACTGCTAATCGCGACATTTCTATTTTTGGCAGGTTTTAAACTGTGACCATTTAGGTGAACACTAAAAAGACTGTTATAAAGCATTGACCGTGGTTTTAGATCATTTCACATTCATCTAATTTTATGTTTACTTGCATTTTCCCTCTAATACCCTTATTTATGATTATATCCCTCATTTGTTTCTCTCACCTAATAACCCAAACACGTTATTGCGACTTGTTTTTCTCTTAAAGGAAAGGCCAGTTGCAGAGTCAGCATAACAAGAATAACAGAATGATAAGATTTAACATCGGTTCCCAGCGAAATGTAAACATGAGAATGCTGTTACTAATGAATTCCATAAAGATTAATAACATTCAGAACAGCGTTTCCCAATCCTGCTATAAACTGCCTGTAGATTTTAGAGTAACACCTTCATTTTCACCTCAGGAAGAGCTCGACAATCATCTGCTGCTCCTGGGAATGTTTACAGTATCGGTCAAGGACCAGGGGAGTGTTTCACAAAGTAGAACTTCTCATTTGAGTCCAAAGCCAAGTGTGTCCAGCACTGAGCTTACCACAGCCAAAGAACTGAGAAACTTTGATCACAGCCTTAACTCTGACAGAGAGCTGTGAGGATTTGATTGTACTCAGCATTCAGGTCAGATGCCAGTACTCAAAGATTATTTCTGATCAAAAACACCACTCCAGTGTAATAATAAACAGGATGAAGCTCCATCACAGGACACAGGTCCTCTACACCTTTATGGTAGTGTGGGATATACCCCTCTAGCCTACAGCTGGCATTGAGCAGGGTGACCTTAGGCTCACATGAAGCTGATCCAGAGATTCCCTTTTCATTTATGCTTTCCTACAGAGATACTATAGGGATGATGTATGGTGTAGAGTCAGGGTTTTTTCGATCCAAAGAAATGGATGGTAGAAAAAAAAACCCTGAAATTTAACCGGCACATGAAGGAATGAATGACCACATAAACACAAAATGAACATGTAGACAAACACACCCTTGTGCAGGCGTTACGTTAAATAGCAGCCTAAAAGAAAATCTAATTATCATAGCTGCCGCTGCTCTAATTTTAAGGGTGAGTCCCATTGTCTTATTTTTATCCCTTACCCCTTGTTTTCAAGTGTCACCCTTCGAGCTGAGTTACAGAATGTAGCGGTTAAAATCTCCCCCTATGAAACTGAACAACTCTTCAAGATCTTGATACGTCATCAGAACACAAACAACAAAGAGCAGCAATTCATTCACAGGCGACTAGCGGTGCTCTGTAGCTGCTCTGCACCAGTCTGCAGTGATATCAGAGGAGCTGCTGGATTTTAGTTCAATTTCGGGCCTCATTCACCTTGAGAAGAGTTCCACGATCATATATTATCACCCTCTCCTCCCTCTTTTGTGATTATGGAGCTGAATTCAGATTCCTATTCTGCAGATTTTTCCAGTTCTTAAAGGCTGCAGTATCGCAATTTAAGGTGGAACTGGAAATTAACTAGCTACCTACTGAGACGTCAGCTACTACTAGCGCTGTTTTCTGTTTGTTATGAAGAAAAGGGTCAAAATCCACTGAAATATTAAACTAAGAAACTGAGACTCCTAATCCTAGGCAAAACAGAGAAAGGGGATTCACCCTTATTCAAATGTTGTTAAGAGAGGTGTGGAGAAACTAACAGGCCAATTTCATCATTTCATAACAGTAAACTTTCAAAGTTTGAGTTGCATGGTTAGTGATATATATCTATGGACAAAATATGAGTCACTTACAACAAATAAAAACCTGGTGTTGACAGAATAAAAGTAAACCACGGCTTGCCCTTACTACTGTTTGTATGGCAGTGGGAAACCTGTTTTTTTTCCTGTGGTTTTAGGTAACTTTGAGCTGCACATTAACTCTCAAGCGGAAATGTAGAAATGTAACAATGCTAAATTTAGATCTACTTGCTGACTTTTGTAATCAAACAGGAAAAGATGGGGTGCTGTAACTTTCCTTTGAAGTTTTAATGTAAGATCACAGCAAATGTGTTAGCATCTCAGCTTGTGCACACATGTTCATTTTCAGCAGTTAAATGTACAGCAGTGTAATCAGCAGAATATACAGTGCTACGATGCTTCAAAAACAAATAAAAAATTCTTGTCACTATACATCACACAGAAATAGTAACTAAATACTAAAATATTATAATCCATAAAAAAATACAGCCACACAATAGAATAAACAGACAAACTCAGGATCAGGATCAGGATCAGGATCAATTCCTACTTATGTACATTCGTGCATCCATTCATTCATTCATTTTTTTCCTGATCTGGGTCTGGGTGGGCTCGCACTGGAATCGCTGGGTGCACTCACTCACTTACTCATAACACACCTGTGGACAGTTTCACCCTGTCACACCCACACAGTCACACCTCTCTAAATGTTCACAGGTAATACAGGCAGCTGTGCAGTCTTACACAAACTTCATGGAACCTCAGGTGCAGTGGCAGAACATTTTAGTTTGTTTACTTTTGCTGAATGTAAAAAGCAAGATAGAACATATGTTTTATTTATTATTTCCAAAAATATCAAATCCAGCAAACACACATTAACTGTACAGTAGAGTTACTTTACTTTAAAATATTTAGGTCAACCCCTTGTAGCTCAGGCGTTCATGTATTTTAAAGTAGAATATCAACATTTTATGCATAGGACCACAAGCCCAACTCTGCGTTACACTGCAGCAACACAATAAATTACCACTGATGCTGAACTGATGTGAAATGCTGTGTAATAAATGACACCTAATCTCTGTATTCACATGTTCACAGTGGAATGTATGTTACTCATTAAAGCTTTAAGAAGAAATGCTACTGAGCCAGTACTGAGTTTAAAGTAGCTTTAACACTCTAATTTCTAAACTTACTAACAGATTGTTTTCCAGATACTGAGCAGAAATAGAAGCGAATGCATGCTCTGTGGCCGTTGAACTCTGCAACTTGTGAATATATTGTGACTTTATTTAGCTGCTACAACACAAATAGCTGTAACTGTCATCAAACCTCACTGATGTGTAAACCTCAAACGCTTCAATGATTTTACATGCAAAACCTAGACACAAAATAGCCATATTTATTGATTTCCTAAGCGAAAAAAATACTTATATATGGCTTTTATTTACAGCAAATTATTTCTTTATTGTGCATTATTAGTGTATTTGTATTACAATATTATATACATTTTAAATATGTGATTTTTTTGTACATTACATATACATACACCACAGCAAGGGTGGGCGATATGGCCCTAAAACATCACAATATTTCAGGGTATAACAAAATATATGTTATGTTAATTATAATTATATTAAAATAAATATTTACTTTAATATATATTAACTGAATTAAATGTCCCACGGTCCAAAAACACACGTTGGTAGGTGGATTGGTGACTCAAAAGTGTCCATAGGTGTGAGTGAATGTGTGAGTGTGTGTGTTGCCCTGTGAAGGACTGGCGCCCCCTCCAGGGTGTATTCCTGCCTTGCGCCCAATGATTCCAGGTAGACTCTGGACCCACCGTGACTCTGAACTGGATAAGGGTTACAGATAATGAATGAATGAATGAATTAAATGTTTTATTTTACTACAAATGTAACAGTAAAATATACAATGTAGCATATAAATCTACCACACAAAGTGCAGACAATTTAGTGTGTGTATACAAACAGCAAAAGTAAACAATTACATAGAAACTAACCTTAAAATTTCACAGTAAATAACAAAACAAATACAGAATAGTTGCTGTGCTGATTCAGTGGAGTGTATCTGCTGGGGTTAGAGCTCTTTGGCTGTTGAACTCTTCAAACTGCATTTTTTATTTTCCTCGTCCTCAACCAGGTGCTTCTGCTCGAGGAGGGGAAACAGATTATTTGTGTTTCTCCTTTCTATTGTCACAACCTTCTTTCATTTCTTACAATTACAGTGGTGTGTTGTACATCTGATATTTTGTAACCACACCACCACCACACGGCTTAAGTCACTACCATTTTGGAGCAAATTCTTCCACCACAGAGCAAATTTCCACTGTACCGCTGCTGTGCCTAAAGTGATTCATTATGGGTAAATGCATGACATCATTACGTAAACAAGTCTGAGTATCACTCATCACAATATTGTTTTTCTGTTGTTGTTTTTTTTAATTGCCTTAAACGCTGACATACAAACACAGAGACATATTGTTTTGTTCACAATTATTTAACACTACTTTGTGCATTTACTGAACTTTTAAGGGGACTTTTTAGTGGGTGAAGCCCACCTAAGCAAAATGGCGTACCAGATCCGTATAATGTATTGGTATACTGTGGCCCTTCAGGACCTGCTCGCCCTGTACTGTCCCTGAAAATGTGAGACAGCTGTGGCAAGGGATGGACAGTGCTAAGCTGAACCAGAAAATCTTTCGGACGGGTCAGTCATGATTGGCGACCTACCAGACCTAAAGTGTGATGACCGGGAAGGGTGGTTCTTAGTATGTGTTTATACTTGTCAACTTTGGTTCCATTAAAATGAACCCTGGGGCGATTGCTCTGTTAGTACGTTTCGTCAGAATAACCATGAACACTCCATTACAAACTCTGGTACACACCAAATAGGCTTCTGAAATGAACTCTAATGCACAATACCAAATACAAACCTGTATTTGGTCTAAACCAACCAAATACAGGACGTGATGTCCTAAAATGTAACAAAAACAGAGGGCTTTAAAAGCAAACAACTGGCCGAGGACAGGCCTAACGTCCTCCTGTTTTGGTTCAACTACCTCTGAACTAGGGATGGGCAGTATCCACATTGTTCATACTATCATACTGTCTTAAAATATATAATATGCTATGACCGTGAGGTGGGGGTGGGGTGCACTTCACAGGCTGCATAATCTTCATATCTTTGATGATTGGTCAAGTGAAGGGTTTTCGGCGCTGTGCAGTTCAGCTCAGCACAGCCTGACAGTGCACAATGACACACAGGTTCACGATGATTAAAAAAAAAAAAAAAAATATTCTGAGAGAGCAAATTTCAGTTACTGGTTCTAGAGGAACAGAAATTTTCAAAAATAAGCTAAATAATGGTTCTACACTGTTTAGAAGAACAGTTGGCACCAAACAGGCATTTGTGTTTTAGCACACCACAGCAGATTTTCCTGTGAATTTTCAGTGAAACGTATTTTCAGTGGCCCATGAAAAACATTCAAGTTTCATCATTGTCATCAACCTTCATTACTCCATATGCCTTTTTAGAAAGGGGAGGTGACTGCTGATGGTGGAGAGGAAATAAAATGCTGGGTATGTGCTATAGACAAGGAGACGCTTGGTTCCTATCACTTCCACTGCAAAGAAATTTGAGTCTCCATAGTCAGGCATTTCACAGCAGGATGCTCTCACTTTCTTTGCATCTCAGCCACTGAATTTTACAGAAACTAAGTAGAATAATCCCCATAAAATCCAGAGTATGGGTTTAAAAAAAGCCCTTAAAAATGGCTTTAAATGTGAAAAATTTTTGACTGTAAATGGTCATTTTATATTTCCACAAGTAGCAAAAAAAAGTGAAAAAAATATACTGCCCATCTTCTACAAGGTAGTAAGGTAGTAACAAACTGTGAATAAAGAAACTTAAAATATTTTTGACTGAGCCGCTGCAAAACAACTACAAAAGGAATCAGTAATTTATTTACTAATATAAATTATTCCATATCTAACATTAATTGTTCAGTAGCCTATAAAGTATTAATTTTTCAGTATATGCTATGAAATATTCCAGTCATTATTAGTTGCTATTTAATATTCAGACTCTAACATTGATCATTTAGAATACACTATAAATGATCTAATATTAATTACTTGGCACCAACTCCAAATATTTTTTTTAAAAAACTATACATTCTGTAATTAATATAAATAATTATATACAATTAATACAATTAATTACTTATCTACTTCAAAAATGTAGTACTATTCACTGTCTATAAATCTGGCAACTTGTTGATAGCTGCTCTGGAAGAGAGCAAACCAGACTCCACGCGTGTTTGAACATGGCTGGATTATTTTATTCAGAGGCTTAAAATAAAAATGAACAGCATTTTAAATGAGTAAATGTAAAGGAAAACTGGGTTATTTAGGTTTGGTTTAAGAAGTATTTAACATAGAGATAAATTTGGCTCAAAACCTTTATTCCTTAAACATTTACGTTTGCGTTTAGTATTTTAAAGTAACGGGTAACGGTGACATCACACACAATGTAAAGCCCCAAACAGCAAAATACATTAGAGACATTAAAACAGCTGTTATTAAAAACTTGAGAAGAGGCACACCACACCGAAACGAACGTGCTACCTGAATAAAACCTTTTTTTACATGTTGCTGGGATTTTATGTCTCGAATAGTTCCAGAAAGAGTCTAGATCCACAGCGCGGGAGTTACTTGCTCCACAAGCCGCCTAAGAGCGCACTAGGGCGGCCAAGATTTCCTCCAATTTCCCTCTCTCTATCTCCAGAACGGCGGTGTCTAGAATATCGAGATGCTGCTCTTTTTAAAGCTGTGGTCGAGTTCTAAAAGACTCTCTGTGTCTGGTCTTAGTTTGAGCTTACATCGCTGAGAAATAAGGCTCTAAACAGGTTAAAATGAGGCCAGGGAACCCCCTATTTTTTCCACTACCGTTAACGTGAACTAGGGCTACTGGAGTTAGCCACCTAGCACTGAGAAAAAGACAAAAACAAAAACCCGAAAAATGGCCCAAATATTGACAAATTAGCTTCAAGTATTAAAATAAAGGACTGTGTCCATTTTTCCAAAGCCAGCGATACATCATAACGGAAACAAGAAGCCAGAAAGAAGTGTAATGTAAGGGAAAGTAAACGAAACATGAGCTACATCCACATCAGCAATAAAGCTTTTAAACATTGAACTGTATTTTCTGCGTTTTGTTTACCTGGTCTTGTCCGTGTCCAGTCCTCCAGAAACGAGGAGAAACAACTACACAGGCGGCATTGTTATTCTCCCACGTCCATTTTCTCTCTATCTTGAGTCCAAAGCCTGTAAATAACGGGACTAAAGAGCAGCTTTAAGGTGGAGAATAGAGAGGGAGAGAGTGTTGGGTTAAGGCTGGTGATATTTCAGCACTGGCCTGCCATTCTCTCCAACACTAGAGAAAGTAGGTGGCCCTCCAGAGAGAGCAAAGTCTCCTATTCACTCCTCGTCACATGGATGGCTTTAAAACACTCATAATCTCACCAGCTTCCCTGCTATGAATGCTCCTTTTCATCAGCAACTGGTCCCCCCCATCCACGCATTAGCCATAACATTAAAGCCTCCTCCTCCTTCCTCCTTCTGCATCCATTGCTCACTTTCTCAGCTCCACTAACCATACAGGAGCACTTTGTAATTTTACAATTACACACTGTAGTTCATCTGTTACTCTGAATACTTCATTAGCTCTTTTTGGCCCTGTTCTAAAGTGCTCTGAATCCCTGCAGAGCTTCACTCCATGCTGCAGTGCGCTGTGCTGGAATGAGTGGATCAGGCACAGCACTCCCTCTGAGTTTTTAAAAACCACACTTGTTGGTCAGAGAGAGTAGCTCATCTGTTGCTGCTTAGTTTGTGCTTGTCCTTCTAGTCCTTCATTAATGGTCACAGGGTGCTTTAGATTGTGGATTATTCTCAGTCTTAAATATCCAGTATCAGTATTGTGTCTGATCCACTAGTGCGGGTACCCCACACAATGACACTATCACCATCATGTTATTGTCACTGCAGCCCTGAGAATAATCCACCATATAGACAATAGCTCTATGGTGGTCCTGTAGGGGTCCTGACCATTGAAGAACAGGATGAAAGGGTGTTAGTGTATACAGAGCAACAATCGGACCACTTTCTCTAATTGTGGATCTACAAAGTTCAGCTCTGTGGTCAGTGCAGTGTAAAATAAATAAATAATCAATGAGACAATGAGTAGGTAGATTTAATGTTGTGGCTGATTGGTGGAACAGTGAAAAGCACAAAAATAGAAATATAAAGATGATGGTGTAAAAATACAGCAAACACACAGACACTCAGACACACTCTGTTGATCCCTGCATCCATACATCCCTACATACATACCTGATAAAATCATTGGCACTAAAAGGATCAGAGATCTGCTGCTGTATCTGATCAATAAATATTAAATCAGCAGGTAACTCAAACCCTGAACCTCCGCTTTCCATTACAGCCAGGAGATCAGCGCAGGACCGGTATTTACATGTCCATCAGCAAACTCAATAAACTCTGTTCAACCACACACAAGCCTGGACTCCACTTGGGCTGCTGCTGGTTCTAGAAACAAACCTCAGTTCTCTGTATTGGCCATATTTATATTTAAGATATTTAGGCCTTAAAATAGTGCACATCTCCAAATCTGCTGGAATATGCTTTAGAAACAATGGTAAATGTTCTGGTTATATTAAACAACAAATTGATATATAGAGTTTACTGAGTAATTTATAGTAGCTAATGGATAATACCTAGTAGCTGATGAATGATTTGCAGTAGATACTTAATAATTAATAGTAGATCATTAATAATTATGAAATAGTAGACACTGTATATGTTCATTCATATATGCAACATATTTATATTAGATACTGAATTGTGAATAATGATTATTGAAAGGTCACTGAAAATGACTGCGCAGCTGCCAGAAGACAGACAAGTTTCATTAAGAACTGGCCAAGAAAAATGCTTCAAAATGAATTAAGATGCAGCCTGGTTTCTTTTAACTCACACTGAAACTTTATAAGACTTTCTTATTTTAATTCTTTAGAGATATGAGCTTTTAGGTTGAACATTTCCCTGCGTCTCTCCGAACAATATCTGTGTGGTCAGTGTGTGCTCCTGAATAAAAAATAAAAAGTTGAACTTTTGGAAGATTGATTTTTCTCCAAAACAAATTGAAAGACAGTTCAAAGTAATGCTGACGTTTCTCTTCAGGGCAGAGTCTAAAGTCTTAGTAAATGGAAAATCCAATAACAAATAGAGGTCCAAATTACATCCAAGATGTGGCACGGTCACATCACGACTGCAGTCCAGCAAAAGTGTTACTGACACCTCTGCTGGAGTTCTGTTTTATTTTGGTACCTGGTGCCGTGTGCAGAAATAGAAATACAGCTGGTGTGATTTGAAGTTGGTCACCGTGGTCTTATTATAACAATGACGTTAAAGACAATGTGTGGGTCTTATCACTAGAGCCATTATAAGGATAATAAAGCTCAGTTCTTTACATGAGTCGGGAGGTGTGATTGACAGGGTGAGTGTGTGAAACCGTCCACAGGTGTGAGTGCATACGTGTGAAAAAAAATGAATGTATGAATGAATCTTTATGTAAAGTGTTCTTTAAGGTTAACCTCAAGGTTTCTTAAGGTTATCTTTGAAAAAGTCATGGACAGATAGATAACAGTTAAATTCAGATTCAAGTTCATTTATATGTCTATTATTCAGAGGCAGATTTGCATACTGCAGTACATTCCTAACAGCTCAGTCCATCGTCTGCTGCAGCTCTGGCTCAGCGCAGAAATACCAACCAGACACCAATGCCACATTTTCCCATATTTAAGTCCAATGGCATCTACTGTGACCGTATTTGGAGAGTCTAGGAACTCAGACAAAAGACCAGAAACTGTGAGGTGCTTCCAAAAGTTTAACCTTTTAACCACTGAACTGAGTAATTCATTACATTTACTCAGTAGATCACTCATAGTAGACACTGAATACTCCAAAATAGGTCATGAATAATTCATAGCTGATACTGAATTCTTCATAGTAGTTTTACTCTACTTTAAAATTCAGTATCTACTAATAAGCATTCAACATCTCCCATGCAGTATTTAGTATCTATCATGAATAATTCAGGATAAACCATGAATTAGTCAGTATCTACTCTTAAGTATACAATATCGACAATAAAATATTGAATACTTAATATCGCACATTAAATATCTCCTACGAGGAATTTTGTACCTATTATTACGAATAATTCAGTACCCAATACTGGGTTTTCAGTATTTGCAATGAAATATTCAGCATCTAATATGAATTATTCATTATCTAGTATGCAGTATTTAGTATCTATGATGAATAATTCTGTAACTATTATAAATAAGTATTTAGTTTGCAGTATTCAGTATCTACTATGAATTAGTCACTACTAATAAATATTCAGTTTTTTAGTATGAATGATTCAGTGTTAGGGCGGCACTAGTGTCGCAGTCACACAGCTCCAGGGACCTGGAGGTTGTGGGCTCGATTCCCACTCCGGGTGACTGTCTGTGAGGAGTTTGGTGTGTCCTCCCTGGGGTTTCCTCCGGGTGCTCCGGTTTCCTCCCATGGTCCAAAAACACATTGGTAGGTGGATTGGTGACTCAAAAGTGTCCGTAGGTGTGTGTGTGAGTGTGTGTTGCCCTGTAAAGGACTGCGTCCCCTCCAGGGTGTATTCCTGCCTTGCGCCCAGTGATTCCGATTAGGCTTTGGACCCACCGCGACCCTGAACTAGATAAGCGCTTACAGATAATGAATGAATGATTCAGTGTTTAATATTAATTATTATGAAGTATTCAGTTATTACTAGTAATTAGATGTATTTCAAAATTATTATGGAGTATTCCTCATAATTCTGACAAACCGGTTCAGTTTCATTCAGCCTGTTGAGGGTTAATGTAATTAAATGGAATTATGGTCATGAAATTACTGGGATTAAATTAACCCCTAAACTGCAGGATCATTATCTTGGGGGTGGGTTGGGGTTGGGCTGGGGTGAGGGAGTATTAATAACCAGTTCTCTTTACTCAAGTCTATGCACTTAAACACAACCCTGATGATTTTGTATTTTCTGCTCATACTTCTACTCATTTTTATTAGTGAAAAAAATGTGATTTGATGGCACCAATTTCATAGTTTGGAGCTTTGGCTTTTTTATTTTAGACCACAGTGATCCAAAAAGAGAGGAACACATTCTTCAGTTTTTGTGCTGATAGATGCAGGATAGCTAGAAAAGCCCTGATTCAATGACCTCAACACGACTCCCTCAGTATTCAGGAGCTTCTTTAAGCTGCTACTTTAATTGTGCTGTACTTTAGTTTGTATTTTTTTTTTAAATTTTCATTCAGCTACTTTTACTTTTTCGACAGTCAATGTTTTACCAAACAACACTTTACTAGAGTCTGGCTTTGGGCCTCTGTAGCCGCCTCTGGTGAAATGCCCCCATCACATGACGTGCTGTTGTTTAAGAATAGCGAAGGCCGTCTGGTTTTACATCCCTCTGAATGTGCACATGCTCTGTGTGTGTGTGTGTGTGTGTGTGTGTGTGTGTGGTCATGTGCTCAAGCTGAGTGGATTCTCTCAGGCCTCATAAGCCCCAGGGCAGCTGTTGATTGATTCTAGCTTCTGGATGTATTCATTAACACAGAGCTCCAGGAGAACTGCTGAAAATGTCCCAGCTTTTACACATACACAGAAAAAATACTGAAGCAGTGTTGTAGACATCTTTACAACCTCAATATTATGAATTACATTAATTATTTCCAAACGTGAACCAAAAGACAAGAAAACTGAGGGTTTTTTTGTGTGTCCGTTTATGCACCAAAGACACACTGGTCCTAAAGTGTGTGACTAATCGCTGTAGCCCAATGCCAAAAGTAGGTAGTAGAATGACTTATGTGGGTGGGCCAATGACGAATATATAAAGGGACCAGTGGCAAAACTGAGACCTGGGACAGAAGTGGGTGGACCAATGACAAACATAGGTGGACCAATGAGAAACCTTGGTGAGACCTTGGCCAACATGAGAGTCCCAAGGTCAACCAAAGTGTGTGGACCAGTGCCAGACAGAAGTGGGTGGACTAGGGCTGAAACCCTGTTAAACCATGGAGAGAAAACCTAGTCAATGAGCAGTGAGCCAACGAGTACTGAGTTAATTACAGTGACACAATTGCCACTGTGCTCATGTCATCACAAACGAAACATCACTTATAGTGAGTGTTGGTTAGTCACTGGCCTGAGCGATAAACTAGATCAGCATTCTGCTGGGGTAATTTAATAAAACTGCACGGCAAGACTGTCCATGCCAAAGTGAGACCCAAACCAGCAGCTGGTAGAGATTTCTATTTACACAATTGCTGTGTAAATATCATTCGCTTCACAATGTCTGAATATGGTCAGAGTGAAGTGTGCTGAGATTTTATTTGCCAACAGGAGGAAAATAACTAAGAGGAGGTATTTAATTCCCAATTGTAGCATAGTTTCAAATAATCAGCAGCATACGTCTGAACAGGAATCCCTGCTTAGTGAAGTCTAAGTGTAATTTGGAACTATTTTGATTTTGCTTTCCATTTTTGGCATGACTGTGCCACATGAAACCATTGATCCACTTCTCCCTCTGCTAGAAATCACACTGAAGCATAACAGCACCTACAACATCTCGGAGAACATCTGCGTCATTAAAAACACATCTGCACGACTGGAACATGCTGTTGGATTGATTTCAGGAGCAGAACCTGACCAGTCTTTCACAGACTCTCAGTCAGAATGTGGGCAAAGTGCTTTACATTTCTCCACGAGAGGAGCATTTTCGCATTTTTCTCTGGCTCCCGCAGAGCTGGCAGCAGCTTCGGAAAAAAAGGCCAACAAAGCTGTTCAGTTCCAGCCGTAGCGTTTCTGTCAGCAGATGTTGATATGATCCTCTAGAAAAAAGAGTCTGCAGGTGATGAGGGGAAGGTAAAGAAGACAAGGCCACGGTCTGGGGCTGCCAGGTGCTGTCAATGACTTGCAAAACCCCCCGACATCTGATGACAATAGTTATCAAAAAATACAAACTAGATGGCAGAAAAAGGTGTTGTACAGTGCAATAAAACAAGACTTCGTGTTTTTTAAAATTCATTAATATTTCCTTGACAAAAAATAAAGGATGTGTTGTCTCTGAACAATAACTAATATTTTGTTTATATTTACTCCTTAAAAACTAGCAAACATCCACCAAAGGCTAAGTCTTTGCAGCAAAGCCAGAGGAACTGGCCACCAATTTGGGCCAAACTTGGTGAGAGCAAAATCAAAAAGCAAATTTCTCAGGAAACACTTGCAAAGATCACAGGTCTCTCACCATCTCCTGTCCATAACACTGTGGAAGATTAAGGAGCTTTGGAGAAACCTCAGTCGGATATGAATGTATGTAAAATATATACTCATATATGAATGTGTATAAAAATGTATACTCCACCACTCCATCAGCGTAATAAATCTCACATAAATAGACAAAAAGATATCATTTTAAAAAGTGTGATTTTTCTTTTATTTCTGTATATTGTCCCTAACCACCTACATAAAAGCTGCCTAACACATTTTTCCAGGGCCAAAAAAATTAGCTTAGACTTGGCCTAGCCTACTACTCACCCCACAAACAATAATAGTATAATAATGAAATTAGAATGCTGCCCATGGACTTACTGTTATTGTTGGTGAATGGTGGTTTTTAAAATGTGTTCTCACATTTAAGACTATTTAGTTCAGAATGGAGGGCGGCACGGTGGCACAGCAGGTAGTGTCGCAGTCACACAGCTCCAGGGGCCTGGAGGTTGTGGGTTCGATTCCAGCTCCGGGTGACTGTCTGTGAGGAGTTGGTGTGTTCTCCCCGTGTCTGTGTGGGTTTCCTCCCACAGTCCAAAAACACACGTTGCAGGTGGATTGGCGACTCCAAAGTGTCCGTAGGTGTGAGTGAATGTGTGTGTGTGTGTGTGTGTCTGTGTTGCCCTGTGAAGGACTGGCGTCCCCTCCAGGGTGTATTCCCGCCTTGCGCCCGATGATTCCAGGTAGGCTCTGGACCCCCTGCGACCCTAAAATTGGATAAGCGGTAACAGATAATGGATGGAATGGATAGTTCAGAATGGAAGACATAAAGGTACTAACCTAGGCTTATTTTCTCATCCAGCCACAATGTTTTATAAATAGCCGCTAGTGGCAAGGACGTTATTAACTTATTGCACCTGCATTTACAAAACAAACTAACTTGGCCATAGAACATTAGCTAAACACGCAGACCAGCCAGTGATTAGGAAACTCCTGCGCTCACTTTTTTTTTTTGCCAAATTCATGAATTACGTAGGCAGGATCAACGCAAAAGGGATTAGTGTTTAACAATGTGATTGGGCCAGCCTAGTGTCAATTGGGCCGCTGATCTACTGGTTTTATGGGCCGGTCAGTGTCAGTACTAATAGCCTGTCAGCCCACCGGGAAAATGCCTGGTATGCCAGATGTCCAGTCCGTTCCTGCATGCCACTGTAATAAATATAGCCACATGGGTTCAGGAGGAATTCAGATAATCGCTGTCACTGAAATCACTCCACAGCTGCATCAAGAAATGCAACCTCAGTCTCTATTAAGACACACCAACTTTATACAGAAGCAATGTGCCCATTCTGCACAGGCTACAGTGACATTCATAGACATGGAGTGTGTGTATTGACTGACCGGCCTGCTGTCCAGATCTGCCTCCAATGACTATCATAAAGAGGAGAATCAGTCGACATTGACCGCAGACTGTTAAACAGCTGCAGTCTTGTATCAAGTGAGAATGAGTGAAAATGAAAGCCATCCTGCAGCGATTAGTCTCCTCACTTCCCAAACAAGCCAATGGGCAGCGCTGTTCAGTTCTAACAGTTCTAGAGTTGACTCTGGGTTTGATTCCAAGTGATAGAGTCAGTTCCAAGATTCTAAATCTTACTTCAAAAATACTAAGACTTAAGTGCCTTACTTTGGAGTGTGAATCTAATTGTAATGGAACATATTGGGGTTACGTGTGAACACCATGTGATAATTTAACTGGACAAACTGCACTCCACTGCAACTTCCCAAAGCTGCTGGAAGCAGCTCTATCTCCTCAGAGAACACAGTTCCACTGCTCCACAGCCCACTGCTGGGGGTTGTATGCCACTCCTGCCCAGGTTGGGCAGCGGGGACTGTGACCTTAGGTTCTCAGAAACTTAAAATAACAGTCACAGTCATTAGAAGGGTTTCCCAGTGTGTGCTGGAGCAGAGAACTCAGGAGTGTGTAACTAGAGCTTGAGTTGGTGGATTTGCCAAAACCTGTGGAGCGTGGGGTAGAGTGGACAAAGCTCCAGTGTGGTCAGCTTAAGTAGGACATGGTGACACCGAGAGCAATGTGAACACAAGCCTGGTCACTCTCTCTCTCTCTCTCTCTCTCTCACACACACACACACACACACACACATTTTGCTGACCCAGGTCAGAGCGAGCCCTTTAACAACAAACACCATGCAGAGGCATCTCAAGAAAGACAGACACCTTAAAGAGACCGCCTTAACTCAACCTTGCAACTGTTGGTAATACTGAACTGACCTGCTCCTGCGCCGCTAGAAACTCTTTCTTCCATAGCAACTGTTGCTAGGTCAGTTTCATGCCCATATAAGGAAAATAAGGAGAAAAGTACACTGTGTATTATAAGATGTAAAGTCATGATGAGTCAAGACAGCGTTCTGTCTTCCTATTGGTCATCGTCAAGGAACATGTTGCAGGACATGTCAGACTAGGCCAAAAGATAACAAAAAAGAAAAACAAGTAACATGCTAGACTTTTCATTGCGGGAACCTCAGCTGCCACATCGCTGTTCCTTTTGACAAAATCATGGCACTTCTGGATAACGTTCAGATTGTTTCAGAACAACGAGGAGATCCAGCTTTGGGAAGATGAGTGTCTGTGTATTTATTGATTTATTCATTCATCTTCTGTAACTGTTACTTTACAGAATGATCAGCGCTGTGGTGTTTCCAGAGCCCGATTGGAATCATTAGGTGCTAAGTATGAACACACCCAGGTCACCACACTCATCCAGTCTCCCACTCACACTGCAGGTGCATCTCAATAAATTAAAATATCACCAAAAAGTTTATTAATTTCAATAATTCATTTCATAAAGTGAAATTTATACATTATATAGATTCATTTCAAACAGACAGAGAGATTTCAAGCGTTTATTGCTTATAATGTTGATGATTATGGCTTATAGCCAATGAAAACCCAACAGTCCTTATCTCAGAAAATTTGAATATTACCAATTTTTAAAAAATGTTTTTTAATACAGAAATGTTGGTCTACTGAAAATATGTACAGTAAATGCACTCAATACCTTCTGCATGAATTACTGCATCGATGTTGCGTGGCGTGGAGGCGATCAGTCTGTGGCACTGCTGAGATGTTATGGAAGCCCAGGTTGCTTTGATAGCGGCCTTCAGCTCGTCTCTTCTGTTGGGTCTGGTGCCTCTCATCTTCCTCTTGACAATAACCCATAGATTCTCTATGGGGTTTAGGTCAGGAGAGTTTGCTGGCCAATCAAGCAGTGATACTGTTGTTATTAAACCAGGTATTGGGACTTCTGGCAGTTTGGACAGGTGCCAAGTCCTGCTCGAAAATGAAATCTGCATCTCCACAAAGCTTGTCAGCAGAGGGACTTGATATAACACAGTGGACCAACACCAGCAGATGACATGGCTGATTGTGGAAACTTCACGCTAGATTTCAATCAGCTTGGATTGTGTGCCTCTCCACTCTTCCTCTAGACTCTGGGACCTTAATTTCCAAATGAAATGCATAATGTATTTTAATCTGAAAATAAGACCTACCTGGCCCAGGTGAGACGCTTCTGGTGTTGTCTCTGGGTCATGAGTGGCTTGACACAAGGAATGCGACAGCTGTGGCTCATGTCCTGGACACGTCTGTGTGGGGAGACTTTTGAACCTCTGACTCAGTAGTCGTCCACTACTCATGAGTCTCCCCCAAATTTTTGAATGGCCCTGTTTTGCTTGGGCACCTTTTTTCTATCACACTTTTCCTTCCACTCAACTTTCGATTAATATGCTTGGATACAGCAGGCACGTGTCAATGACTGCCTTCTAGACATCTGTCAGGTCAGCAGTGATCTCCCCATGGTTGTGTAGCCTACTGAACCAGACTAAGGGACCGTTTTAAAGGCGTAGGAAACTTTTGCAGGTGTTTTGTGTTATTCTAATTTTCTGAGATAATGACTTTTGGGTTTTCATTGGCTGCAAGCCATAATCATCAACATTAAAAGAAACAAACGCTTGAAAGAGATCACTCTGTTCATAATGAATCTATATGAGTTTCACTTTTTGAAATAAATGAACTTTGTGACAATATTCTGTACTTTGTGTGTTCCTGCCTCGTGCTCATTGATTCTGGGAAGGCTCCAGACCCACCATGACCCTGAACTGGATAAGAGGTTACAGACAATGAATGAGTGAATGATATTCTAATCACACACACACACCTGTTTCACAGTCACTCCACCTAACAATGTGTATCTGTACTGTGAGAGGAATGCACAGCTCCCAGATAAATCCCACACAGACACAGGGAGAACACACTACCCTCCTCATAGACACTGACCCTGACATGGTTATAAACACACTGCTGATGTGAGACATGTTTTGGCTTAAAAAACCTTGCTGATTAATGTACACACTGTTAATGTACATACTGTTGATTACACACTGTTCTGCAGCTTCGCCATCTTCCAAAAGCAGTTCTAGAGACGAGTGGGGGTCAAGATGCTGGATTTTGTGTTTCACAGATGAAGATGTCTGGTTCCATTCACTGTCACTGTAAAGAAAACTCCTCATTCAATACAGGAACAAAGGAAGGAGAGAAAAGAATAAAAACTGAGAATGACCACGATTCCAAAGATTCAACTCAATCTGCTTTAATGAAGAAACTAAGCAATGTTTGGAAGTGACTGTACACTTAAAACCAGGCACTTTCCCCAGGGCTCTAGACAGATGCATTCTGGGTAGACGTTTTGGATTTCCCCCTATTTAGCTTTTTTTTTTTTGAGTAAAGTGTGAGTAAAAAATTTAAAGGAAAATAAACCAAAAAAAATTATAACATATAAATACAAACAAACTTTATACAAACAAAGCTAGAACTGAAGTGGGATACGCTGCAGGAGCCACATAGCGGTCATTAAACCTGAACAGATAAATTAAGAGGAAATCAAACACAAATTTAATCAGAAACCTACAAAAAAATAGAGTCAAACCCAGAAAAGGCGACAGCTTTCTAAAAAAAAAAAAACTAAATTCTTTACAGTACATTACACAGCGAAAGCTGCTCCTTTTCTATAAATATTATATGCATCCATGAGATCTGTGTTACAGAGCGCTCTGGAAAAAAAATCACCAGGAGAACCCGCCCATGCCAATAAATATCCAAGCTTAAACAGGCCACAGTGTAGTTCTAGAGACACTGTTAAAATAATCTAACACCTGGAGAGAAAAGTCTTAAAGTTTTGAAAATCATGTCTGTACTTAATGCCTTTGAGAATAAAATGAAGTTTTAAAACTATGAGAATATAACAGCCATTATTTCCAAAAATAAAAAAAGAGTTGATGTATCAAGAAATAAAAGGTGATTTAATGTGATTAATGGCATTTTATTCTCAAAACTTCAACTTTATTATCAAAAATTGCCACCCCCCTCCTATATTACTATATATTATCTGTCAGCAGTTCCCCGACCCGAGGCCGAGCCACCACTTCTTTACAAAAACACAAACGCAAACTGCCCATATCTGTCACATCAGCTGACAAACACCTGCCCCATGAGCAGTGAGACAAGAGGAGGACATCCTGGACTCTCAGCTCATCAATCTCCTCACGACCAGACCAACCTTTACCCTGCGTCGCTCGGGAGAGTCCCACAATCTCTGTCCAATCCCACCCTCAACGTAAACATCGCTAAAACGAAGGGGGAAGAACAGAGATGCTGTTGTAGTCGTCACTGCTGGATGAACCTGAATCATCCTCACAATTTTGATGTACATTTATTACAGCCATAACTAAAAAAAAATGCACATCTGTAACCACTGTGCAAAACAAAACGGCTTCCAAAAAGCCGAGGTCATCGGTGTCCCGCGTGGAGAAAACCAGAAAAGAACAACAAAAAGAAACAAACACTCTTACACAAGGCGCCGCTGCTCTGTTTGGGTCTTGGCAAAGATTTACTCCATGACCCATCCGAGGCCATCGCTGTCCCAACGCTTCTGGGACACTTTCCAGAGCCTGGAGTTTAAAACACAGCTTCAGGAGCAAAGAGCAGATCAGAGCTAATCCCAGTTTAATCAAAAACTAAAGGAAACCTGACCTTTCATTAAACACCAGGCACTAACCCTTAAATGCAGCTCATAGACTAAAAAGGAAAGACCCCAGAACGGTTCTCTTTGAGTCTCTGAAGAACCGTGCTCTTAAATGAGATACACGTTCATGTAAAACTAAGAACATTAAAAATTCATGTTCTTTAATGGTTCCTGAAAGCATGGCTTTTTAACTGGAGAACGGTGCACTGTGAGGAGGTTCTTTAAACTTTAATACAGTTCTACTCTCTGAGAAAAATGGAGCTGAACGGATCGAGAGGGAACTAAATCCCTTCTGTTTACAAGTCACTTTCTCATTTTATTTAAAAATATTTATTTTTATTTAATATTTAAATATTTATTTAATATTTGGTCACAATTTTTTTATTACTAAGCAGTGGTTTTGTTTAATTTGTACACCCATCCACACACACACTCTTTAAGGACAATTTTTGAACACCCAAAATATTTATTTATTTACAAGGACAGTAAACTGAGGGAACAGATTATAAAACTGTGGCCACAATTTATTTGAAATGTATCAAATATGCACACGAATTACCTGTTCCCTCAAAATCCAGGCTCTGAAGGATCACGTTTATAAACAAGCTGAAGTTTAAAGTGCCTCCTCATAATGTAACACTAATAAATCCCTGAGTGCCCCCACTTTGGGCACCTTCGCATTTAAAGAGAGGTGTTCTCTTTTCATTCTTCTGCCTCTAGTGTTAATGACTCTGAGCAGGTTCCTTTAGTTTCTGAAGAACATTTCCTCCAGGACGTTTAACTGGCTCTGTATGACAGCTGTATTTTATTTTTTATTTTTTTTTGCTGTTTGACTGTCCCAAGTTACCAACAAGGTTTTTGCACTTTGCTTATAATAAACTCCCGAGAAGCTGAAGGTCGAGGCCCAGGCCCGGGTCGAGCAGCGGTGGTGGAGGTCAGGCTGGTGGTCTGGCTGTAGTTTTGGTGTGTTTCTGGGGCAGGTTTTGGTGACTATTACTCCATGATGGCTCTGTAGATGGCTGGCTCGATATAGTCCTCTCTGTAGCGGGAGTTTATCACTCGCTGTCTTTTAGAGTCCTCTCTGACATCCTTCTCCACAAACACGCCTTTAAATCGCATGTCTGATGCCACGGACTGGAAACGGAAAAGAAAACAATCCGTATCAGAGTTGAATATGAAAATGGATAATATCTACCATGTTGTATACACTGTCTACAACAATATGGATATTTATTAGCTCCAGCTTCTTTAAGGAGTGCACAGACGGTCAGTTGAAATGGGACACACTGGAGCAGCACCACATTTTTTAAAATTTTACTTATTTATTTAACTATACACTTATATAGCGCCTTTCTAGAAATCCAAGGACGCTTTATGAACAACACTCTACATTAATTTCACACACATCCCGACAAGAATCCCGCACAGCGTACTCTCGACCAGGAACGGCCACCCACCTGGAGGACAGTTATTAGAGAAGTCAATTCACATAACGGTGGGAGGAAACTGGAGGCCCTGGAGGAAACCCACACAGACACTGGGAGAACATGGAAACTCCACCCCAAGCCCACATGGACTTGAACCCAAGAACCCAGCGCTGAGAGGCGAGCGCGCTAACCACTGAGCCATTGTGACACCACCATTTCATCACCAAGTCGTTTTTTTTTTAATCCCAGACTCATCCCAGATGTCAGAGGCTGAAACGTGGAACAAACTTCTGATCAAAGCCTTTCATTTCAGGAGAAATTTTGGAAGAAGTGTCCTGAAGATTTAGACACAGAACGTAGCTATTTGGAAAAGTCGGACAAATTAATAATCTCCACAAAGAGAACACGCCACATTTAAATCGCCACATTTAAATATGTGCTTAAAAAACTTTGTACGATAAACAGAGGTGTCTAGACTTTACTGACCAGTCGAGCCTTTACTCGCTTTGGCAGCTCCTCGTCCAGACAATACACATCCTCTCTCTTCGCCGTCAGCTGAGACTCGTCCTCAAACTCCACCTGCATCACACACACACACACAGACACACACACAGTTAATAAAGATAGACAGAAACCAAACATTTATGCTTTCTGCCATTTAATAGAAGCAGTGTTTCATCGGCTATAAACACAGACTAACGCAGTGTTAAGAGTCTAGCTCAAGGACATTTCCACAGTGTGGTGTTCCTAACCGAGCTGGGAACCGAACCTTACTCTGCTGTGTGGAGGGTACCAGTGCTTGCTTTCATTCTTAGACGTTAGATGCATGATCCATTTTCTGGCAAATGTGAGTTCTTATGGGAATCATATGTTAATTAACCATTTGGAGATCAGATGTAAACATATCAAAGGGACGGGTCCTGGTGCTGATCATTATAACAGAATATTTTTTAGCAAATTAAAGCTTCTGCTTTGTAAAGCAGCCGGAGACATGGCAAACTGCTCGGTCCATTATTCTGCCGATGCGCTTGATTAAAATCAGCTCATTAAGAGCAGGTCCGTCTACAGGATGAAGACTGTGTTTGAATCAGAGGAGGCTTCTGCAGCTCCACAGTTTAACAACACACCACAGAGTTATTCTGCGAAAAATGAAACCAAAACGAAAACCCTTAAACGTCTTGCTCAGCAAACATCTGGCTCTTGCAGGACACAGCTCTGACGTCTGCAACAACAGCTGGACATATTTTAATCTGAATAAACCACTGGTAATTGCTTAACTTCTCTCACACACACACTTCTTATTAACAATAGAGCTTTATATACAAAATTACTGAATATCTAACATTTACAGTGAGATTCAAACCAATCTGTAGAGAGAGAAAACAGAGGGAGAAAGGAGAAGGGAAGGAGAGAGAGAGAAGAAGGAAAAGAGAAGAGGGTGGTAAGAGAGAGGAAGGGGGGGTGAGAGAAACAAGGGGAAAAATAGGGAGAGAAAGACAGAAGATGAAGGAAAAGAAAGAAGTGGGAGAGAGAGAGAGATGGAGAATGAGAGAGAGGGAGAGAGATGGAGGAGGAGAAAGAGAGGGAGTGTGTGTGAGAGAGAGTGAGAGAAAAGGAGGGGGAGAGGGTGAGAGAGAATTAAATTCCACTGGCAGTGCCCACACACAAAAACACACAGGCCTCACTCCCCATGTATTTTCCTGAGCCATTTTCTAAAATAGCCGCATCTTGAAGAAAACAAAACCCCTCTAAATGATTCCCGCCCAAAAAGAAAAAAAAAAAAAAACACAAAGCATTTCACTTTCCAAAGACTTTCATATAATATTCATAACTCTTTCATACACCTGCCATTAGCATCTAAAAAGCCTTACTCCAAAACTATCAGCTATTAACTCTTAAATATCAACAAACACTTTCCAGAGTGTAACGTCTCTTATGACGACTGATGTTGCTGGACTAAGCCTTTATAGACAGTTATTACGGCTTATGAAGGTGTAACGAAAGCTTATGTAGCAGCTTAATAAACAATGACCTACAATAAAGTGTTATTGTGTTCCTTCAGTGATCTCCTCTTTAGTTGAGATGGCCTTTTATATTTCAAAGTGAAATATATCGTTAATGTAGGTTTATGTCAGTGGTCACGTAGGTGTGGTGATAATCAGCAGTGAAGTGTTACCACAGGATCTCGACTCTGTGCTGCAGTGAGTGCAGCACATTCCTGAGCATGTTTACTCGTCTGTTTTTTTATGTAACCTCAGCAGGATCTTGACACTAAACCTTTCTTTTTCAAGGCCTCCATGCTGAGGAGGCGATAGAGGAGAGGCAGGGGGCCTTGTAATGCTGCAGGACCACTTTAACAGGGGGCAAAAGAGGAAAAGGTCTACTTCTAAGTCAAACAACAACTGTCCCTCTAAAGCTTCGTGCAAAAGTTTGAAGATTCCTGGTTCAGTGCCGTGTTTTGTGGATTTCTGGGTTCACATTGGGCATCAAGAAAATGAGGGACCTCAGTCCAGAACTGAAATGTGTGACAGTGAGAGAGAGCGCGCGAGGGGGACGCGCGAGAGAGGACAGCGTGGTCGGTTCACCAGAGAGAGCGAGGACAGCGTGGTCGGTTCACCAGAGAGAGCGAGGACAGCGTGGTCGGTTCCACCAGAGAGAGCGAGGACAGCGTGGTCGGTTCCACCAGAGAGAGCGAGGACAGAGTGGTCGGTTCACCAGAGAGAGCGAGGACAGCGTGGTCGGTTCACCAGAGAGAGCGAGGACAGCGTGGTCGGTTCACCAGAGAGAGCGAGGACAGCGTGGTCGGTTCATCAGAGAGAGCGAGGACAGCGTGGTCGGTTCACCAGAGAGAGCGAGGACAGCGTGGTCGGTTCACCAGAGAGAGCGAGGACAGCGTGGTCGGTTCACCAGAGAGAGCGAGGACAGCGTGGTCGGTTCACCAGAGAGAGCGAGGACAGCGTGGTCGGTTCACCAGTGAGAGCGAGGACAGCGTGGTCGGTTCACCAGAGAGAGCGAGGACAGCGTGGTCGGTTCACCAGAGAGAACGAGGACAGCGTGGTCGGTTCACTAGAGAGAGCAAGCAGGAGGCAAGGGCGAGGACAGCGTGGTTGGTTCACTAGAGAGAGCGAGCGGGACGCGAGGGTGAGGACAGCATGGTCAGTTCATTAGAGAGAACTAGAAGGACGCGAGGGTGTGGACAGCGAGGTCGCTTCACTAGAGAGAGTGAGGACAGCGTGGTTGGGTCACTAGAGAGAGTGAGCAGGAGGCGAGGGCGAGGACAGCATGATCGGTTCACTAGTGAGAGCGAGGACAGCATGATCAGTCCACTAGAGAGCATGAAGGGGACACAAGGGCGAGGACAGCGTGGTCGGTTCACTAGAGAGAGTGAGGACAGCGTAGTTGGTTCACTAGAGAGAGCGAGAGGGACACAAGGGCGAGGACAGCGTGGTTGGTTCACTAGAGAGAATGAGGACAGCGTAGTTGGTTCACTAGAGAGAGTGAGCAGGAGGCGAGGGCGAGGACAGCGTGGTTGATTCACTAGAGAGAGTGAGGACAGTGTAGTTGGTTCACTAGAGAGCATGAGAGGGACACAAGGGCGAGGACAGCGTGGTCGGTTCACTAGAGAGAATGAGGACAGTGTAGTTGGTTCACTAGAGAGAGTGAGCAGGAGGCGAGGGCGAGGACAGCGTGGTTGGTTCACTAGAGAGAGTGAGCAGGAGGCGAGGGCGAGGACAGCGTGGTTGGTTCACTAGAGAGAGTGAGCAGGAGGCGAGGGCAAGGACAGCGTGGTTGGTTCACTAGAGAGAGTGAGGACAGTGTAGTTGGTTCACTAGAGAGAGTGAGCAGGAGGCGAGGGCGAGGACAGCGTGGTTGGTTCATTAGAGAGAGCAAGGACAGCATGATCGGTTCACTAGTGAGAGCGAGGACAGCATGGTTAGTCCACAAGAGAGCATGAGAGGGACGTGAGAGAGAGGTTCACCAGAGAGATAGATAGATAGATAGATAGATACTTTATTGATCCCCAGGGGAAATTCAAGAGAGAGCGAGGGGGACGCGAGGGCGAGAACAGCGGGGTTGGTTCACTAGAGAGCAAGCGGGAGACGAGGGCAAATACAGCATGGTCGGTTCACTAGAGAGAGCAAGGACAGCGTGGTTGGTTCACTAGAGAGAGCAAGGACAGCGTGGTTGGTTCACTAGAGAGCGATGGCAAGTACAGCATGGCGAGTGCGCGAGGGCGAGGACAGCGGGGATGGTTCACCAGAGAGAGCGGGGGGGACGCGAGGGCAAGTACAGCATGGTCGGTTCACTAGAGAGAGCTAGGACAGCGTGGTCGGTTCACTAGAGAGAGCAAGGACAGCGTAGTCAGTTCATTAGAGAGAGCGAGGACAGCGTAGTCGGTTTATTAGAGAGAGCGAGAATGACACGAGGGCAAGGACAGCG